>NC_092153.1:4604200-4611700 GCF_045791955.1 Oncorhynchus clarkii lewisi
GAGGACCAGGCTAGGGTGTATTACCCTACCACTTTAAGATCTAGAACCAGGCTAGTGTTGTATTACCCTACCACTTCAAGATCTAGGACCAGGCTAGTGTTGTATTACCCTACCACGTCAAGATCTGGGACAAGACTACCACTTCAAGATCTAGGACCAGGCTAGTGTTGTATTACCCTACCACGTCAAGATCTGGGACCAGGCTAGGGTTGTATTACCCTACCACGTCAAGATCTAGGACCAGCCAAGGGTTGTAGTACCTTACCACTCCAAGATCTAGGACCAGGCTAGGGTTGTATTACCCTACCACTTCAAGATCTAGGACCAGGCTAGTGTTGAATTACCCTACCACTTCAAGATCTAGGACCAGGCTAGAGTTGTATTACCCTACCATTTCAAGATCTAGAACCAGGCTACCACTTCGAGATCTAGGACAAGGCTACGATTGTATAACCCTACCACTTCAAGATCTAGGACCAGGCTAGGGTTGTATTACCTTACCACTTCAAGATCTAGGACCAGGCTAGAATTGTATAACACCACCACTTCAAGATCTAGGATGAGGCTAGGGTTGTAACACTCTACCACTTCAAGATCTAGAACCAGGCTAGGGTTGTATTACCCTACCACTTCAAGATCTAGGACCAGGCTACCACTTCAAGATCTAGAACGAGGCTAGGGTTGTATTACCCTACCACTTCAAGATCTAGGACCAGGCTAGTGTTGTATAACCCTACCACGTCAAGATCTGGGACCAGGCTAGTGTTGTATTACCCTACCACTTCAAGATCTAGGACCAGGCTACCACTTCAAGATCTAGAACCAGGCTAGGGTTGTATTACCCTACCACTTCAAGCTTGAGGACCAGGCTAGGGTTGTATTACCCTACCACTCCAAGATCTAGGACCAGGCTAGAGTTGTATTACCCTACCATTTCAAGATCTAGAACCAGGCTACCACTTCAAGATCTAGGACAAGGCTACGATTGTATAACCCTACCACTTCAAGATCTAGGACCAGGCTAGGGTTGTATTAACTTACCACTTCAAGATCTAGGACCAGGCTAGAATTGTATAACACCACCACTTCAAGATCTAGGATGAGGCTAGGGTTGTAACACTCTACCACTTCAAGATCTAGAACCAGGCTAGGGTTGTATTACCCTACCACTTCAAGATCTAAGACCAGGCTACCACTTCAAGATCTAGAACCAGGCTAGGGTTGTATTACCCTACCACTTCAAGATCTAGGACCAGGCTAGTGTTGTATAACCCTACCACGTCAAGATCTGGGACCAGGCTAGTGTTGTATTACCCTACCACTTCAAGATCTAGGACCAGGCTACCACTTCAAGATCTAGAACCAGGCTAGGGTTGTATTACCCTACCACTTCAAGCTTGAGGACCAGGCTAGGGTTGTATTACCCTACCACTCCAAGATCTAGGACCAGGCACGGGTTGTAGTACCTTACCACTCCAAGATCTAGGACCAGGCTAGGGTTGTATTACCCTACCACTTCAAGATCTAGGACCAGGCACGGGTTGTAGTACCTTACCACTCCAGGATCTAGGACCAAGCTAGGGTTGTATTACCCTATCACTTCAAGATCTAGGACCAGGCTAGGGTTGTATTACCCTACCACTTCAAGATCTAGGACCAGGCTAGTGTTGTATAACCCTACCACGTCAAGATCTGGGACCAGGCTAGTGTTGAATTACCCTACCACTTCAAGATCTAGGACCAGGCTACCACTTCAAGATCTAGAGTGGACAGTGAGTTTTTACCTTGTTGTTCTGTTGGAGTGGACAGTCGGGTCCATATGGCTCCCTGTACCACCAACGTCATCCGTCTCCAAGTAGGGAATCAATGACTACGGAGCTGAACAGGCCACAGCCAAAATAACAAGAGACACACAGACCTCCCTGTTCCTCTGAGACCCTCCACACAGTAACACTGGAGCCCTGATCAATTCACCTGGAACACAAAGGACTCAGTTTATATCGATGTGTGTCGGCTGATTGGCCCCGATGGTGGATCTTGAGGTCATGATTGTGTCTCTAAAGGTACCCTTGTTCCCTATGGGCCCTGGTTTAAAAGTAGTGCACTACGTTGGGGATAAGGCACCCTTGTTTCTCGCTCTCTCTCTCTCTCTCTCTCTCTCTCTCTGTGTCGCTCTGTCTCTCTCTCTCTGTCTCTCTCTCTCTGTCTCTCTCTCTCTGTCTCTCTCTCTCTCTCTCTCTCTCTCTCTGTGTCGCTCTGTCTCTCTCTCTCTCTCTCTCTCTCTGTCTCTCTCTCTCTCTCTCTCTGTCTCTCTCTCTCTCTTTATCTCTGTCTCTCTGTCTCTCTGTCTCTGTCTCTCTGTCTCTCTCTGTTTCACTCTCTCTCTGTCTCTCTCTGTCTCTCTCTCTCTCTCTCTCTCTCTCTGTGTCGCTCTGTCTCTCTCTCTCTGTCTCTCTCTCTCTGTCTCTCTCTGTCTCTCTCTCTCTCTCTCTCTCTCTCTCTCTCTCTCTCTCTCTGTGTGTCTCTCTCTCTCTCTCTCTCTGTCTCTCTCTCTCTCTCTCTCTGTCTCTCTGTCTCTCTCTCTCTGTCTCTCTGTCTATCTGTCTCTCTCTGTTTCTCTCTCTCTCTGTCTCTCTCTGTCTCTCTCTCCCTGTCTCTCTCTCTGTCTCTCTCTCTGTCTCTCTCTCTGTCTCTCTCTGTCTCTCTCTCTGTCTCTCTGTCTCTCTCTGTCTCTCTCTGTCTCTCTCTGTCTCGCTCTCTCTCTCTCTAACATGCTCAAATCCCCAACTACAACACCGGCTCTCTATCTCTGTAACACACACAGACAAACACACAGAACAACAACAACAGTCTGCCTCTGATTGATACAAGCTTTATGTCTGATTGATGCTCTGTCATGGCTGGATAATCTGTACCCAGCAACACACACACACACGCACACGCACACGCACGCACGCACACGCACGCACACACGCACACACACACACACACAGGTACTCAGAAACACACACAACAACAAACCCCTTTTGTTCTGAAGACACTGAATATATAAACCATAAGAGCAGGAGTGACAGTTAAAAGTAGCTCTGAGGTTGCTATCTCGCTGACTGAGGAACGCTTGGCACACACACGTTAAGGCACATGAAAGGAACGGGAGAGGAGGCTAGACTGTCTTCATCTGTCATCCTCTCTGATGCCGGGAGAGGAGGCTAGACTGTCTTAATCTGTCATCCTCTCTGATGCCGGGAGAGGAGGCTAGACTGTCTTCATCTGTCATCCTCTCTGATGCCGGGAGAGGAGGCTAGACTGTCTTAATCTGTCATCCTCTCTGATGCCGGGAGAGGAGGCTAGACTGTCTTAATCTGTCATCCTCTCTGATGCCGGGAGAGGAGGCTAGACTGTCTTAATCTGTCATCCTCTCTGATGCCGGGAGAGGAGGCTAGACTGTCTTAATCTGTCATCCTCTCTGATGCCGGGAGAGGAGGCTAGACTGTCTTAATCTGTCATCCTCTCTGATGCCGGGAGAGGAGGCTAGACTGTCTTAATCTGTCATCCTCTCTGATGCCGGGAGAGGAGGCTAGACTGTCTTAATCTGTCATCCTCTCTGATGCCGGGAGAGGAGGCTAGACTGTCTTAATCTGTCATCCTCTCTGATGCCGGGAGAGGAGGCTAGACTGTCTTAATCTGTCATCCTCTCTGATGCCGGGAGAGGAGGCTAGACTGTCTTAATCTGTCATCCTCTCTGATGCCGGGAGAGGAGGCTAGACTGTCTTAATCTGTCATCCTCTCTGATGCCGGGAGAGGAGGCTAGACTGTCTTAATCTGTCATCCTCTCTGATGCCGGGAGAGGAGGCTAGACTGTCTTAATCTGTCATCCTCTCTGATGCCGGGAGAGGAGGCTAGACTGTCTTAATCTGTCATCCTCTCTGATGCCGGGAGAGGAGGCTAGACTGTCTTAATCTGTCATCCTCTCTGATGCCGGGAGAGGAGGCTAGACTGTCTTAATCTGTCATCCTCTCTGATGCCGGGAGAGGAGGCTAGACTGTCTTAATCTGTCATCCTCTCTATTGCTGGGAGAGGAGCTGACTGTCTTAATCTGTCATCCTCTCTGATGCCGGGAGAGGAGCCGACTGTCTTAATCTGTCATCCTCTCTGATGCCGGGAGAGGAGGCTAGACTGTCTTAATCTGTCATCCTCTCTGATGCCGGGAGAGGAGGCTAGACTGTCTTAATCTGTCATCCTCTCTGATGCCGGGAGAGGAGGCTAGACTGTCTTAATCTGTCATCCTCTCTGATGCCGGGAGAGGAGCCTAGACTGTCTTAATCTGTCATCCTCTCTGATGCCGGGAGAGGAGCCTAGACTGTCTTAATCTGTCATCCTCTCTGATGCCGGGAGAGGAGGCTAGACTGTCTTAATCTGTCATCCTCTCTGATGCTGCGAGAGGAGCCTAGACTGTCTTAATCTGTCATCCTCTCTGATGCTGGGAGAGGAGCCTAGACTGTCTTAATCTGTCATCCTCTCTAATGGTGAGAGAGGAGCCAACTGTCTTAATCTGTCATCCTCTCTGATGCTGGGCGAGGACTCGACTGTCTTAATATGCCATCCTCTATGATGCTGGGAGAGGAGCTGACTGTCTTAATCTGTCATCCTCTCTGATGCTGGGACAGGAGCCGACTGTCTTAATCTGTCATCCTCTCTGATGCTGGGAGAGGAGCCTAGACAGTCTTAATCTGTCATCCTCTCTAATGGTGAGAGAGGAGCCGACTGTCTTAATCTGTCATCCTCTCTGATGCTGGGAGAGGAGCTAACTGTCTTAATCTGTCATCCTCTCTGATGCTGGGAGAGGAGCCGACTGTTTTAATCTGTCATCCTCTCTGATGCTGGGAGAGGAGTCGACTGTCTTAATCTGTCATCCTCTCTGATGCTGGAGAGGAGCCTAGACTGTCTTAATCTGTCATCCTCTCTGATAATGGGAGAGGACTCAACTGTCTTAATATGTCAGACGTCATGTAGGAACAGACTCACAACTGGTAGAGGGTGGAACAGACAGGTACAGGGTGGAACAGACTGGTACAGGGTGGAACAGACTGGTACAAGGTGGAACAGACTGATACAGGGTGGAACAGACTGGTAGAGGGTGGAACAGACTGGTAGAGGGTGGAACAGACTGGTACAGGGTGGAACAGACTGGTACAGAGTGGAACAGACTGGTACAGGGTGGAACAGACTCAGTGTCAGACTAGTACAGGGTTTAACAGACTGGTACAGGGTTTAACAGACTGGTACAGGGTGGAACAGACTCTGTGTCAGACTAGTACAGGGTTTAACAGACTGGTACAGGGTGGAACAGACTGGTACAGGGTGGAACAGACTCAGTGACAGACTGGTACAGGGTGGAACAGACTCTGTGTTAGACTAGTACAGGGTTTAACAGACTAGTACAGGGTTTAACAGACTGGTACAGAGTGGAACAGACTGGTACAGGGTGGAACAGACTCAGTGACAGACTGGTACAGAGTGGAACAGACTGGTACATGGTGGAACAGACTCAGTGTCAGACTGGTACAGAGTGTAACAGACTGGTACAGAGTGGAACAGACTCAGTGACAGACTGGTACAGAGTGGAACAGACTGGTACAGGGTGGAACAGTCTCAGTGACAGACTGGTACAGAGTGGAACAGAATGGTACAGGGTGGAACAGACTCAGTGACAGACTGGTACAGAGTGGAACAGACTGGTACAGGGTGGAACAGACTGGTACAGGGTGGAACAGACTGGTACAGGGTGGAACAGACTCAGTGACAGACTGGTACAGAGTGGACCAGACTGGTACAGGGTGGAACAGATGGTACAGAGTGGAACAGACTGGTACAGGGTGGAACAGACTCATTGACAGACTGGTACAGAGTGGAACAGTCTGGTACAGGGTGGAACTGACTCAGTGACAGACTGGTACAGAGTGGAACAGACTGGTACAGGGTGGAACAGACTGGTACAGGGTGGAACAGACTCAGTGACAGACTGGTACAGAGTGGAACAGACTGGTACAGGGTGGAACTGACTCAGTGACAGACTGGTACAGAGTGGAACAGACTGGTACAGGGTGGAACAGACTGGTACAGGGTGGAACAGACTCAGTGACAGACTGGTACAGAGTGGAACAGACTGGTACAGGGTGGAACAGACTCAGTGACAGACTGGTACAGGGTGGAACAGACTCAGTGTCAGACTGGTACAGAGTGGAACAGACTGGTACAGGGTGGAACAGACTGGTACAGAGTGGAACAAACTGGTACAGGGTGGAACAGACTCAGTGTCAGACTGGTACAGAGTGGAACAGACTGGTACAGGGTGGAACAGACTCAGTGACAGACTGGTACAGAGTGGAACAAACTGGTACAGGGTGGAACAGACTCAGTGTCAGACTGGTACAGAGTGGAACAGACTGGTACAGGGTGGAACAGACTCAGTGACAGACTGGTACAGGGTGGAACAGACTCAGTGTCAGACTGGTACAGAGTGGAACAGACAGGTACAGAGGTGAACAGACTCAGTGACAGACTGGTACAGAGTGGAACAGACTGGTACAGGGTGGAACAGACTCAGTGTCAGACTGCCAGTAGAATGAAGACCGTGAAGTTGAGTGCTTGACAGCTGACACATGAAGTGATGGGATCTGTAGAGCGTGTGATAAGGACACATCACCAGACCATAAAACCACTTTGTAACGCCTTCGTCTGAAGACACCACGTAGTCTAGCTAACAGATGTGAGACTGGCACAGGGTGGGGAAAGAGGAGGAGAAGGAGGGAGAACTCAGCTTGAAGACGTATTGATACGAACGTGTCCCTGTCATAGTAACACTACCACTGGGATTGACTCTTCCCCTCTTCCCCACTGTTTACAGATACCCTTCCTGACACTTCCATGTTTCGCTCAAACCAGGAAGTGAATATGGGCGTGGCTAGGGAGTGACTATTGGGGGATCCTAGTGGGTTTCAAGTTAATCCATACAGGATTTGACTATAATCTAGTTTAATTTACAGTGTATTAACAGAAAATGCCATAATCAAGTTTAATTGAGAGTTAACAGAAAATGCAATAATCTAGTTTAATTGATAGTTAACAGAAAACACTATAATCTAGTTTAATTGATAGTTAACAGAAAACACTATAATCTAGATTAATTGATAGTTAACAGAAAACACTATAATCTAGATTAATTGATAGTTAACAGAAAACACTATAATCTAGATTAATTGATAGTTAACAGAAAACACTATAATCTAGATTAATTGATAGTTAACAGAAAACACTATAATCTAGATTAATTGATAGTGTTTTAATAGAAAACGTTTCCAAACTCTAACATGGTTTCAATGGAGCGGTGAGTTTCATCTTCAGCTTCTTCTCCTCCTCTACCAATCATCTTCCTCTACCAATCATCTTCCTCTACCAATCATCTTCCTCTACCAATCATCTTCCTTAACCAATCATCCT
>NC_092153.1:4616700-4621700 GCF_045791955.1 Oncorhynchus clarkii lewisi
TAAACGGATCTCTCCATTCCTGTCCTCCTTCTCCTGTGGACCAGGAGCCCAGCGTGATCAATGCCTTGTTTATTTTGCCTGTGTTTAAATATACGATTTGATGCTAAGCGGAGACAAGTCACCTCCGACGTTAACCCTCTGTCGTTATAATCAGAAGGGATTTTCGTCAGGGTAGCGGCAGGATACGTTTTCAGGATATTAAAGAGGTAGATGTAGATGACTGAAGGGATGTTTATCAGGGTAGCTACATGATATGTTTTCAGGACATTAAAGAGGTAGATGTAGATGACTGAAGGGATGTTTATCAGGGTAGCTACATGATACGTTTTCAGGATATTAAAGAGGTAGATGTAGATGACTGAAGGGATGTTTATCGGGGTAGCTACATGATACGTTTTCAGGATATTAAATAGGTAGATGTAGATGACTGAAGGGATGTTTCTCGGGGTAGCTACATGATACGTTTTCAGGATATTAAAGAGGTAGATGTAGATGACTGAAGGGATGTTTATCAGGGTAGCTACATGATACGTTTTCAGGATATTAAAGAGGTAGACGTAGATGACTGATGGGATGTTTATCAGGGTAGCTACATGATACGTTTTCAGGATATTAAAGAGGTAGATGTAGATGACTGAAGGGATGTTTATCGGGGTAGCTACATGATACGTTTTCAGGATATTAAAGAGGTAGATGTAGATGACTGAAGGGATGTTTATCAGGGTAGCTACATGATACGTTTTCAGGATATTAAAGAGGTAGATGTAGATGACTGAAGGGATGTTTATCAGGGTAGCTACATGATACGTTTTCAGGATATTAAAGAGGTAGATGTAGATGACTGAAGGGATGTTTATCAGGGTAGCTACATGATACGTTTTCAGGATATTAAAGAGGTAGATGTAGATGACTGAAGGGATGTTTATCAGGGTAGCTACATGATACGTTTTCAGGATATTAAAGAGGTAGATGTAGATGACTGAAGGGATGTTTATCGGGGTAGCTACATGATACGTTTTCAGGATATTAAAGAGGTAGATGTAGATGACTGAAGGGATGTTTATCAGGGTAGCTACATGATCCGTTTTCAGGATATTAAATAGGTAGATGTAGATGACTGAAGGGATGTTTATCAGGGTAGCTACATGATCCGTTTTCAGGATATTAAAGAGGTAGATGTAGATGACTGAAGGGATGTTTATCAGGGTAGCTACATGATACGTTTTCAGGATATTAAAGAGGTAGATGTAGATGACTGAAGGGATGTTTATCGGGGTAGCTACATGATCCGTTTTCAGGATATTAAAGAGGTAGATGTAGATGACTGAAGGGATGTTTATCGGGGTAGCTACATGATACGTTTTCAGGATATTAAAGAGGTAGATGTAGATGACTGAAGGGATGTTTATCGGGGTAGCTACATGATACGTTTTCAGGATATTAAAGAGGTAGATGTAGATGACTGAAGGGATGTTTATCAGGGTAGCTACATGATCCGTTTTCAGGATATTAAATAGGTAGATGTAGATGACTGAAGGGATGTTTATCAGGGTAGCTACATGATCCGTTTTCAGGATATTAAAGAGGTAGATGTAGATGACTGAAGGGATGTTTATCAGGGTAGCTACATGATACGTTTTCAGGATATTAAAGAGGTAGATGTAGATGACTGAAGGGATGTTTATCTGGGTAGCTACATGATACGTTTTCAGGATATTAAAGAGGTAGATGTAGATGACTGAAGGGATGTTTATCGGGGTAGCTACATGATACGTTTTCAGGAAACTAGTTGTTTGTTGCACCTCAACTTCACAGGAGAGGCACTTGAACGTAAACAAATTATTTTGGGGGGTGAAAATGCCATCTGAAATGTGAACTTTCATGTGCCTTAATAGCAAACTTGTACGTCATCTGTAAATATTAATACAATGTTTAATTAGGATGGTTTAGATACAGGAAAAAGTTAGGAACCTTCAGGGGCAGGCAGAGTGGTCAGGCAGGCTAAGGGTCAGGGGCAGGCAGAGTGGTCAGGCGGGCTCAGGGTCAGGGGCAGGCAGAGTGGTCAGGCGGGCTCAGGGTCAGGGGCAGGCAGAGTGGTCAGGCAGGCTAAGGGTCAGGGGCAGGCAGAGTGGTCAGGCGGGCTCATGGTCATGGGCAGGCAGAGTGGTCAGGCAGGCAGAGTGGTCAGGCAGGCTAAGGGTCAGGGGCAGGCAGAGTGGTCAGGCAGGCTAAGGGTCAGGGGCAGGCAGAGTGGTCAGGCGGGCTCATGGTCAGGGGCAGGCAGAGTGGTCAGGCAGGCTAAGGGTCAGGGGCAGGCAGAGTGGTCAGGCAGACGGGTACAGAGACAGGATAGGTGAAGGTCAAAACCAGAACGGCGAGAAAAAGAGAAGCTGGGGAAAAAAAAACAGGAGCTGACAGGACAAACGCTGGTAAGCTTGAACAAACAAGACGAAACTGGCAACAGACAAACAGAGAACACAGGTATAAATACACAGGGGATAATGGGGAAGATGGACGACTCCTGGAATGGGGAGACAAACACAAAGACAGGTGAAACAGATCAGGGCAGGACAGATATAGTGTGTGTTTACAAGATATGCTAATGTAAAGAACAACAGACAGATTAGAATATACTGTAGGCCAAGGACTAGATAACCTGTATTGTTTGCTACTATTTTCACCACTTTTTGTCTTGAAATCTTTGGTTGTTTACTACACTACCTCACTCACTCTGTTTAGCACGTGGCCTCACATGCAAATCCTTAAAGAGATGGGTGGGGCTAAGGCTTAAGAGGGTGTGAATCTTTAAAGAGATGGGTGGGGCTAAGGTTTAAGAGGGTGTGAACAATGCTGAATGGCTGTCGACAAAAGATGAGCTCATTTTCTCAAAAGTGGGGTTACAAGTTTATCAACTATCAAAGCAGAATTACTTTCCCATTGTTTCTCAAATGTAGCGTATGATATACCATTTTGTAACTCTGAGTCTCTACTTTAATCCAATGTAAAACATTTAAATTAAATAAAACACCATTTGAAATGTTGCTACATAAGACAGAATCGACCCGTCGGTCACATATTGAAGAGGTGATATAGATGACTGAAGGGCAGTGGTGGAAAAATTGCCCAATTTTTTATACATGAGTAAAAGTAACGACACCTTAAAAGAAAATGACTCGAGTAAAAGTGAAAGTCACTCAGTAAAATACTACGTTTTTGGTTTTAAATATACTGAAGTATCAAAAGTACTTAAGGAGCAACGAACCGCCCTTGCTGTCTCTGCCTGGCCGGTTCCCCTCTTTCCACTGGGATTCTCTGCCTCTAACCCTATTACAGGGGCTGAGTCACTGGCTTTACTGGGGCTCTTTCATGCCGTCCCTAGGAGGGGTGCGTCACCTGAGTGGGTTGATTCACTGATGTGATCTTCCTGTCTGGGTTGGCGCCCCCCCTTGGGTTGTGCCATGGCGGAGATCTTTGTGGGCTATACTCAGCCTTGTCTCAGGATGGTAGGTTGGTGGTTGAAGATATCCCTCTAGTGGTGTGGGGGCTGTGCTTCGGCAAAGTGGGTGGGGTTATATCCTTCCTGTTTGGCCCTGTCCGGGGGTATCATCGGATGGGGCCACAGTGTCTCCTGACCCCTCCTGTCTCAGCCTCCAGTATTTATGCTGCAGTAGATTATGTGTCGGGGGGCTAGGGTCAGTTTGTTATATCTGGAGTACTTCTCCTGTCTTATCCGGTGTCTTGTGTGAATTTATGTATGCTCTCTCAAATTCTCTCTTTCTCTCTTTCTTTCTCTCTCTCGGAGGACCTGAGCCCTAGGACCATGCCTCAGGACTACCTGGCATGATGCCTCCTTGCTGTCCCCAGTCCACCTGGCCTTGCTGCTGCTCCAGTTTCAACTGTTCTGCCTGCGGCTATGGAATCCTGACCTGTTCACCGGATGTGCTACCTGTCCCAGACCTGCTGTTTTCAAATCTCTAGAGACAGCAGGAGCGGTAGAGATACTCTTAATGATCGGCTATGAAAAGCCAACTGACATTTACTCCTGAGGTGCTGACTTGCTGCACCCTCGACAACTACTGTGATTATTATTATTTGACCATTGAACATTTGAACATCTTGGCCATGTTCTGTTATAATCTCCACCCGGCAGAGCCAGAAGAGGACTGGCCACCCCACATAGCCTGGTTCCTCTCTAGGTTTCTTCCTAGGTTTTGGCCTTTCTAGGGAGTTTTTCCTAGCCACCGTGCTTCTACACCTGCATTGCTTGCTGTTTGGGGTTTTAGGCTGGGTTTCTGTACAGCACTTTGAGAAATCAGCTGATGTACGAAGGGCTATATAAATACATTTGATTTGATTTGATTTAACATGTATTTCATTAAACAAACCAGACAACACGATTGTCTTGTTTTTTATTTATTTGCTGATATCCAGGGGCACAGTTCAACAAACGAAGCAGTTGTGTTTAGTGAATCTGCCAGATCGGAGGCAGTAGGGATTACCAGGGATGTCCTTTTGATAAGTGTGTGAATTAGTCACTTTCCCTGTCCTGCTAAGCATTCAAAACGTAACGAGTATGTTAGGGTGTCAATGTAAGGTGTAAAAAAAGTACATTGTTTTCTTTCGGAGTATAGTGGAGTAAAAGTGAAATTGTCTGGTTATAACTACAGGTAATAGACTACATCGCCATGGAAATAAAATACCATGCCTGGTTATAACTACAGGTAATAGACTACATCGCCATGGAAATAAAATACCATGCCTGGTTATAACTACAGGTGATAGACTACATCGCCATGGAAATAAAATACCATGCCTGGTTATAACTACAGGTGATAGACTACATCGCCATGGAAATAAAATACCATGCCTGGTTATAACTACAGGTGATAGACTACATCGCCATGGAAATAAAATACCATGCCTGGTTATAACTACAGGTAATAGACTACATCGCCATGGAAATAAAATACCATGCCTGGTTATAACTACAGGTAATAGAC
>NC_092153.1:4626700-4664200 GCF_045791955.1 Oncorhynchus clarkii lewisi
GTTCCTGTCTGCTTCAGAACCAAACTATAGTGCTGTAGTCCATCTGGCCTGAGGTGGTTGAATTAGTGACAGACAGACAGACAGACAGACAGACAGACAGACAGACAGACAGACAGACAGACACTATAGTACTGTAGTCCACCTGGGCTGAGGTGGTTGAATTGGTCAGACACAGACAGACAGACAGACAGACAGACAGACAGACAGACAGACAGACAGACAGACAGACAGACAGACAGACAGACAGACAGACAGACAGAAAGACAGACAGACAGACAGACAGACAGACACACAGACAGACAGACACACAGACACACAGACACATAGACACACATACACACTATAGTACTGTAGTCCTGGGCTGAGGTGGTTGAATTGGTCACAGACAGACAGATACACAGACAGACAGACAGACAGACAGACAGACAGACAGACAGACAGACAGACACACAGACAGACAGACACACAGACAGACAGACACACAGACAGACACTATAGTACTGTAGTCCTGGACTGAGGTGGTTGAATTGGTCACACACAGACAGACAGATACACAGACAGACAGACAGACAGACAGACACTATAGTACTGTAGTCCTGGGCTGAGGTGGTTGAATTGGTCACACACAGACAGACAGATACACAGACAGACAGACAGACAGACAGACACACAGACAGACACACAGACACACAGACACACAGACAGACAGACAGACACTATAGTACTGTAGTCCTGGGCTGAGGTGGTTGAATTGGTCACACACAGACACACAGACAGACAGACAGACAGATAAAAACTATTCCCATAAAGTATTTCCCTCAGTCAGACCGTTTAAAGGTGCGTTATGAAGGTTTTTTATCATTTCAGCCATTAGTTTTGAAAGTAGCTTTAACGAGACAAAACAGGACTCTGAAAATTGGCCCCTGAAAATTGTGTTCATATGATATGTTACGTCCTGCTAAACAAAAACAAAATTGCAATTCGTACAGCATGTTATGAATTTGTAAGTGCTTAATGTTACGCTGAAGGATTCCTTCCAATGGATGAGTAGAGTCGAGCCCAGAGCTGCCTCAGACACACACAACACAACACATCTAGCCTTAAAGACAGTGAGATATGCCAGGGGACAGGTGAGCAGAGGGGACTGGAGACACCAGGTGACAGGTGAGTAAAGGGGACAGGTGAGTAGAGGGGACAGGTGAGTAGAGGTGAGTAGAGGGGACTGGAGACACCAGGTGACAGGTGAGTAGAGGGGACTGGAGACGCCAGGTGACAGGTGAGTAGACGGGACTGGAGACGCCAGGTGACAGGTAGGTAGAGGGAACTGGAGAGTAGAGGGGACTGGAGACACCAGGGCACAGGTGAGTAGAGGGGACTGGAGACACCAGGGGACAGGTGAGTAGAGGGGACTGGAGACACCAGGTGACAGGTGAGTAGAGTCGAGCCCAGAGCTGCCTCATACACAGACAACACAACAAATCTAGCCTTAAAGACAGTGAGATATGCCAGGGGACAGGTGAGTAGAGGGGACTGGTGAGTAGAGGGGACTGGAGAGTAGAGGGGACTGGAGATGCCAGGGGACAAGTGAGTAGAGGGGACTGGAGACACCAGGTGACAGGTTAGTAGAGGGGACTGGAGACACCAGGTGACAGGTGAGTAGAGGGGACTGGAGACACCAGGTGACAGGTTAGTAGAGGGACCTGGAGACGCCAGGTGACAGGTGAGTAGAGGGACCTGGAGACGCCAGTTGACAGGTGAGTAGAGGGACCTGGAGACGCCAGGTGACAGGTGAGTAGAGGGGACAGGTGAGTAGAGGGGACAGGTGAGTAGAGGGGACAGGTGAGTAGAGGGACCTGGAGACACCAGGTGACAGGTGAGTAGAGGGGACAGGTGAGTAGAGGGGACAGGTGAGTAGAGGGGACAGGTGAGTAGAGGGGACACGTGAGTAGAGGGGACAGGTGAGTAGAGGGGACAGGTGGGTAGAGGGGACAGGTAAGTAGAGGGGTCAGGTGAGTAGAGGGGACAGGTGAGTAGAGGGGACTGGTGAGTAGAGGGGTCAGGTGAGTAGAGGGGACAGGTGAGTAGAGGGGACAGGTGAGTAAAGGGGACAGGTGGGTAGAGGGGACAGGTGAGTAGAGGGGACAGGTGAGTAACGGGGACAGGTGAGTAGAGGGGACAGGTGAGTAGAGGGGACAGGTGAGTAGAGGGGACAGGTGAGTAGAGGGGACAGGTGAGTAGAGGGGACAGGTGAGTAAAGGGGACAGGTGGGTAGAGGGGACAGGTGAGTATAGGGGACAGGCAGACTGAAGTGAGGAGACAGATGAACTGAAGAGTTCAAGGGGCAGCGGGGAGAGGAAGGAGCGGAGGGCAGTAAACTGACACACAGATGTCAGGCCCATCTCTCTACGACACGAAGGGTTCCATCTCTCTACGACACGAAGGGTTCCATCTCTCTACGACACAAAGGGGCCCGAAATGCTCGTTCGCGTTCTAATTTTACTGCAGTCAGACTCAGTCACTGGCAACAGCACTTGGCTCGGGAAATAGACTGAGATGTGATGGCCTCAGCTTCGGTTTTGATCACTCACCTGATTCACCTTGTATACCTTCACTACTCTCATCACTAACCTGAGTTACCTTCTATACCTTCACTACTCTCATCACTCACCTGAGTTACCTTCTATACCTTCACTACTCTCATCACTCACCTGAGTTACCTTCTATACCTTCACTACTCTCATCACTAACCTGAGTCAACTTCTATACCTTCACTACAATCATCACTAACCTGAGTCAACTTCTATACCTTCACTACAATCATCACTAACCTGAGTTACCTTGTATACCTTCACTACTCTCATCACTAACCTGAGTTACCTTCTATACCTTCACTACCCTCATCACTAACCTGAGTTACCTTCTATACCTTCACTACTCTCATCACTCACCTGAGTCACCTTCTGTACCTTCACTACTCTCATCACTCACCTGAGTCACCTTATATACCTTCACTACCCTCATCACTAACCTGAGTTACCTTCTATACCTTCACTACTCTCATCACTCACCTGAGTTACCTTCTGTACCTTCACTACTCTCATCACTCACTTGAGTCACCTTCTATACCTTCACTACAATCATCACTAACCTGAGTTACCTTCTATACCTTCACTACTCTCATCACTCACCTGAGTCACCTTCTGTACCTTCACTACTCTCATCACTCACCTGAGTCACCTTCTATACTTTCACTACAATCATCACTAACCTGAGTTACCTTCTATACCTTCACTACTCTCATCACTCACCTGAGTCACCTTCTATACTTTCACTACAATCATCACTAACCTGAGTTACCTTCTATACCTTCACTACTCTCATCACTCACCTGAGTTACCTTCTATACCTTCATTACTCTCATCACTAACCTGAGTCACCTTCTATGCCTTCACCACTCTCATCACTCACCTGAGTCACCTTCTATACCTTCACTACTCTCATCACTCACCTGAGTCACCTTCTATACCTTCACGACCCTCATCACTCACCTGAGTCACCTTCTATACCTTCACGACCCTCATCACTAACCTGAGTTACCTTCTATACCTTCACTACCCTCATCACTCACCTGAGTCACCTTCTATACCTTCACTACTCTCATCACTAACCTGAGTTAGCTTCTATACCTTCACTACCCTCATCACTAACCTGAGTTATCTTCTATACCTTCACTACAATCATCACTAACCTGAGTCAACTTCTATACCTGCACTACTCTCATCACTCACCTGAGTTACCTTCTATACCTTCAATTCAATCATCACTAACCTGAGTTACCTTCTATACCTTCACTACTCTCATCACTCACCTGAGTTACCTTCTATACCTTCACTACTCTCATCACTCACCTGAGTCACCTTCTATACCTTCACGACCCTCATCACTCACCTGAGTCACCTTCTATACCTTCACTACTCTCATCACTCATCTGAGTTACCTTCTATACCTTCAATTCAATCATCACTAACCTGAGTTACCTTCTATACCTTCACTACTCTCATCACTCACCTGAGTCACCTTCTATACCTTCACTACTCTCATCACTCACCTGAGTTACCTTCTATACCTTCACTACTCTCATCACTCACCTGAGTTACCTTCTATACCTTCACTACTCTCATCACTCACCTGAGTCACCTTCTATACCTTCACTACTCTCATCACTCACCTGAGTCACCTTCTATACCGTCAAATCAATCATCACTCACCTGAGTCACCTTCTATACCTTCACTACTCTCATCACTCACCTGAGTCACCTTCTATACCTTCACTACTCTCATCACTCACCTGAGTCACCTTCTATACCTTCACTACTCTCATCACTCACCTGAGTCACCTTCTATACCTTCACTACTCTCATCACTCACCTGAGTTACCTTCTATACCTTCATTACTCTCATCACTAACCTGAGTCACCTTCTATACCTTCACTACTCTCATCACTCACCTGAGTCACCTTCTATACTTGCACTACTCTCAAAACAGACAGAGAAAGAATAACATCTAGCATGGCAGTTGTTGATTTTGAAAATAAGTTTCCCAGACCAGGCGGCACAGACAGTAGGGTTTGGGATTCTTAGTAAAACCAAGATCTGTGAATTCCAAGGTTTATTCAATTCATTTATTTGACAGGAAGCCAATTCAAATCTGTGTTTGAATGTGGGGAATACATTGAATGAATTTCCTCTTTTCAACATTTCTGTCTGGTTGAATGTTTCTCATGCTGCAACTTTTCCTCACTAATCACTTGAAAAAGGGAATTTATTCAACTGAAGTCCACGTTAGTTTAAATGCAGCACAACGGTGGATTGAATAGTCCACCGTGTTTCTGGTCTTCTGTGAATAGCTGTGTGTTTTGTTATGGCGTCACGGCGACAGGAACAGAGTGGATGGGAGCAGAGCAGAGAAGAGCATCCAGAGCGTTAAGCTGGACGCGGACGCACCGAGAAGGCATCAGGCGCGAAGAGAATAATTCCCCGTCTGTTCATGTCGTGGCAGTGCGGCACAGCTTCACAAACAGCTTAGAGATCTGCCCTGCGTGCTCTCAGCCCTCTCACTGCTTTCCCATTGGCTGAACGGTCGGCTTACATATTTTCCCTCATTTGCGTTTTTTTCTCCATGGTTTTCACAATTGCAAACATTGAGTCGTACAAGGTATTACAAAAGATCCTCTCAGGGACCTAAATAACACCTGCTTTCCTGCCCGCCTGGCTGTCCGTCTGTCTGTCTGTCTGTCTGTCTGTCTGTCTGCCTGCCTGCCTGCCTGTCTGCCGATATGTCGGCCTGCCTGCCTGCCTGTCTGCCGATATGTCGGCCTGCCTGCCTGCCTGTCTGCCGATATGTCGGCCTGTCTGCCTGCCTGTCTGCCGATATGTCTGTCTGTCTACCTGCCTGTCTACATGCCTGTCTGCCTGCCTGTCTGTCTGCATGGCTTCATGCATATTGACTAGAGACTCCTTTTTGAATAATTATTGTACACTGCTGAAGAGCTGCCTGTCTGTCTGAAGAGCTGCCTGTCTGTCTGAAGAGCTGCCTGTCTGTCTGAAGAGCTGACTGCACGATTCCTCACCATCTACAAGAGGATTCTAATGCAGAGAGAGAGAGAGAGAGAGAGAGAGAGAGAGAAAGAGAGAGAGAGAGAGAGAGAGAGAGAGACATAAGCATGAGTTGACTCAATACCTGCGGTCCCCACGGTTATATCCACAGGGCAGGTGAGTTTAGGGTCATGATGTAACCTTGTACGTGTCAAATAACATTCAGCCAATCGTGAAAATGCTTTTGGGATCCTGCAGAATAACATCAATCCATTGAGTCAAAATTATCCACTGATTCACAAAGGACAAATTCTGAGTTGAATTCAATAAGAGAAAAACAACATGAATGTTTAGGGAAGAGACAGTAGGAGACACAACATGAATGTTTAGGGAAGAGACCAGAGGAAAAACATTCTTAGCTAGCTAGCATCATACTTCATCTAAAATCCAGTGGCCTCCCCTCAGTCTTAGCTAGCTAGCTAGCTAGCTAGCATCATACTGCATCTAAAATCAACCAGATGACAACCGGTTTTCCTACTAATGATTTGTCTCCTTTTGATCCTCATTGTATTTCCAAGCCACTGTAATGCACTTTTGATGAAATCTTCATCAGCGCTCATTGACGAGGCATTGATTAGAACGCTCAGTCGGGGCCACCAGTCCAAAAAACGAACGTTCAAAACAATGTTGTGACGAATCACGCAAACCCTATGAATAGGCTGATGACAAGAATAGAAGATAATTATAGACCAGTTGACTTACAAATAGCCTACCAAAATGTAGGAAATTAACAGAGAAACATAGTGTCACGCCCTCTCTTAATAACCAACAGACTATAGACTCCTAACCAACTGACTATAGACTCCTAACCAACAGACTATAGACTCCTAACCCACAGACTATAGACTCCTAACCAACAGAATACAGACTCCTAACCAACAGACTATAGACTCCTAACCCACAGACTATAGACTCCTAACCAACAGACTATAGACTCCTAACCCACAGACTATAGACTCCTAACCCACAGACTACAGACTCCTAACCCACAGACTATAGACTCCTAACCAACAGACTATAGACTCCTAACCAACAGACTATAGACTCATAACCAACAGACTATAGACTCCTAACCAACATACTATAGACTCCTAACCAACAGACTATAGACTCCTAACCAACAGACTATAGACTCCTAACCAACAGACTATAGACTTGTCACACCCTGACCTTAGAGATCCTTTTAATGTCTCTATTTTGGTTTGGTCAGGGCGTGAGTTGGGGTGGGCATTCTATGCTTTTGTGTTCTATGTTTTCTATTTCTGTGTGTTTGGCCCGGGTGTGGTTCTCAATCAGAGGCAAGCTGTCTATCGTTGTCCCTGATTTAGAACCATACTTAGGTGGCCCTTTTCCCACCTGTGTCTTGACAGGACTGTTTCGTTTTTTTTTTTTTTCGTTCATTCTCTTTGTTATTTTTGTTTTGTGTTCAGTTTAAATGAAAAAATAACACAAACACTTACCACGCTGCGTTTTGGTCCACACCTTCGACATCTGACTGTTGTCTTTTATGTATTAGTGGGTTAGGGTCGGTTGTGGGCCTGTGATTCTCACTTTATCACGTTGCGGATGGGTTGTCAGCTTTTGTGGGTGGGTGGGTGTGGCTGGAACAAACAGCTGACCTGCATACCACTAATACATATAGAGACAAAGGCATCTGTCTACTTCCTGGTTCCATCCCGACTGTGTCCAATCACAGCGTTATCTGGCTCTCCAGGACAGCCTTTATCCCAGGGTTCCAGTAGGCTGCCTTCTCTTCAAGTCTCTGTGTACAAAACGATTGGAGGAGGGAGGGAAAAGGGGGAGGGGTGAATAAAAAGGAGCCCTTGGTCCACTCTGAGGAATTTCACAGCCTCTGTCTGTAACCGTCGGATACGAATTGAGAGCATTTCTGAGTGCACGCCTGTAAACGCCTGTAAACGCCTGTAAACGCTGGTGGTTGTCATTTTGGAAGGAAAAAAAAAACATCGTAATTAGAGTTGAAGTCACGATTAAAAAAGAAGAAATGACACAGAATTTCATGACAAATGAAGACAGGCATCAAGAATCCTTAATCATTAATTTCCATTGTTTGTTTGTTGGTTTGTTGTTGTTGTTGATGTTGTTGTTGTTGTTGTTCACGGGTGTGGGCTTATCTGAATAGAAAAGGGCTGTTGAATCCTTTTGACCCCAGAACCATGAAGCAAAGCAGAATACAAAGAGAGATGTGAACAACAGAGAGGGAGACCCACAGAGCTCCTCTTCTGAACCCGCAGAGCTCATCTTCTGAACCCGCAGAGCTCCTCTTCTGAAACCGCAGAGCTCCTCTTCTGAAACCGCAGAGCTCATCTTCTGAACCCACAGAGCTCCTCTTCTGAAACCACAGAGCTCCTCTTCTGAACCCGCAGAGCTCCTCTTCTGAACCCGCAGAGCTCCTCTTCTGAACCCACAGAGCTCCTCTTCTGAACCCGCAGAGCTCCTCTTCTGAACCCACAGAGCTCCTCTTCTGAACCCGCAGAGCTCCTCTTCTGAAACCGCAGAGCTCCTCTTCTGAACCCACAGAGCTCCTCTTCTGAACCCACAGAGCTCCTCTTCTGAACCCGCAGAGCTCCTCTTCTGAAACCGCAGAGCTCCTCTTCTGAACCCGCAGAGCTCCTCTTCTGAACCCGCAGAGCTCCTCTTCTGAAACCGCAGAGCTCCTCTTCTGAAACCGCAGAGCTCCTCTTCTGAAACCGCAGAGCTCCTCTTCTGAAACCGCAGAGCTCCTCTTCTGAACCCACAGAGCTCCTCTTCTGAACCCGCAGAGCTCCTCTTCTGAAACCGCAGAGCTCATCTTCTGAACCCACAGAGCTCCTCTTCTGAACCCGCAGAGCTCCTCTTCTGAACCCACAGAGCTCCTCTTCAGAACCCACAGAGCTCCTATTCTGAACCCACAGAGCTCATCTTCTGAACCCCCAGAGCTCCTCTTCTGAACCCGCAGAGCTCAACTTCTGAACCCACATCTGGGGATTTGGCTTGGTTTTAACTCACAGAGCTCAGCTTCTGGGGATGTGGCTTGGTTTTAATGAAATGACATGGAGAGGTCATAGGTCACATTATTAATTATATTAATGTAATGACATGCGTGTCACTACATTAATATAATATAACTAATAATGTGAACTATGACCTCTCCATGTCACTACATTAATATAACTAATAATGTGACCTATGACCTCTCCATGTCACTACATTAATATAATATAACTAATTATGTGATCTATGACCTCTCCATGTCACTACATTAATATAACTAATAATGTGAACTATGACCTCTCTATGTCACTACATTAATATAACTAATAATGTGACCTATGACCTCTCCATGTCACTACATTAATATAATATAACTAATAATGTGATCTATGACCTCTCCATGTCACTACATTAATATAACTAATAATGTGACCTATGACCTCTCCATGTCACTACATTAATATAACTAATAATGTGACCTATGACCTCTCCATGTCACTACATTAATATAATATAACTAATAATGTGATCTATGACCTCTCCATGTCACTACATTAATATAACTAATAATGTGAACTATGACCTCTCCATGTCACTACATTAATATAACTAATAATGTGACCTATGACCTCTCCATGTCACTACATTAATATAATATAACTAATAATGTGAACTATGACCTCTCCATGTCACTACATTAATATAACTAATAATGTGACCTATGACCTCTCCATGTCACTACATTAATATAATATAACTAATTATGTGATCTATGACCTCTCCATGTCACTACATTAATATAACTAATAATGTGAACTATGACCTCTCTATGTCACTACATTAATATAACTAATAATGTGACCTATGACCTCTCCATGTCACTACATTAATATAATATAACTAATAATGTGATCTATGACCTCTCCATGTCACTACATTAATATAACTAATAATGTGACCTATGACCTCTCCATGTCACTACATTAATATAACTAATAATGTGACCTATGACCTCTCCATGTCACTACATTAATATAATATAACTAATAATGTGATCTATGACCTCTCCATGTCACTACATTAATATAACTAATAATGTGAACTATGACCTCTCTATGTCACTACATTAATATAACTAATAATGTGAACTATGACCTCTCTATGTCACTACATTAATATAACTAATAATGTGAACTATGACCTCTCCATGTCACTACATTAATATAACTAATAATGTGAACTATGACCTGTCCATGTCACTACATTACTGTCACTAATAATGTGAACTATGACCTCTCTATGTCACTACATTAATGTAACTAATAATGTGAACTATGACCTCTCCATGTCACTACATTACTGTCACTAATAATGCTGTGTGCTCTGCCCTCATGTCTATCATCACGCCGCCAGCTAGGTGGGAGAGAGACATTACTGTGAAGGATTGTGGGTAACCATGTCATTTCTCTGAGTGGTGTGAGTTTAGAAAATATGGACACATTTTCACCTCACAGTTCTTCTGACATTTTAAATAACTGACATATTTATGAGAAGCAATTCAAGTTGGATCCAGTTGATTGATCGACGCTAACGCTAACCGCTAACTGTGTGGTGTTTATCCCTGACGCTGAAGGCTTGTGATGAACCACTGCTCTGCACAGAGTATCTTCAGCGTGTCACCCATAGTGAACTAAATCATTATAAACATTTGACTTTGTTGGAAATAATATCTTTCCATTTGAGTAAAAAAGCCCACATTTAGGACCTTACTTAATTTAACATGATTTGAAAAAAATAAAATAAAGAATATTACAGAGTTTCCTTAGCAACGCACACCACTATTAGCATATAAATACCACTCTAACGTGTAAATATCTCTGTAGGCCTATTTAAAATCACCCCGAGGATCGGTCCTTAAATGAGTGCCCGTGAATAAATGAATGTTCGTAGGGTAATTGTCTCCTCTGCTTCTTGTTCCATGTCATCACGGGTTCTAGAATGTTGTCGGCGGCGCCACGGCAACCGTACTTTAAAAACAACCGACATGAAATCATGTACATTTCGCAAAGTGCACTTTCTCCACTTAAATAAATGTGACAAATTTAAAAAAAAAAAAAAGTTTTTTGTTCTTCCTTTCAAAGACACGGGAAATAAGACGGCATATAAATGAATTAAATATTTCTGTATTCCCGTGGTTGGAGGGGGGGGACGGACTCCGAGGGCATTAATAATGGATATAAAGAGGAGGGATAAAATATACAATTGATAAGAAGAAACAAAAGAAATAAGTGACAGAGAAAAGAAATCTGTACAAAGTTCCAAAATCCTCACGTTTGATATTGATATATTACGAACAGAGATAATCAAGTAGAGAGTCGATTACCGCTGGGAGGCTTTTCAACGCTGGGCCCCAGCACGTCTCGTCGGTGTGATTTAAGAGTAGACAGGAGAGAGAGAGAGAGAGAGAGAGAGAGAGAGAGAGAGAGAGAGAGAGAGAGAGAGAGCAGACCGTGTACTAGCTTTAACAATGAGTTCATTAACAACTAAAGCCATCTATTCAAAGACATGTGGGACCATGGGGTTGTTAACAAGCAAAGCCATCTATTCAAAGACATGTGGGAGAATGGGACGGGGGGGGGGGGGGGGCGGGCGGAGGGGGGACAGGAGTGGTGTAATAAATGTTCTTTAATCCACATGGTAAGACTCTCTTAGACAAATTGGAATCGAACATAAGCTGTTGCTATTAGCATAGAATCCGACGTGTATTGCTACTGAAAAAACACTGTTGGTACCTTAAAGGGGAAGGGACATGATCTGGAATCCTAACAGGGGTTATTTACGGGCCCAGTCCAGAATATGAACCTCATCCCTAAACACGTGTCCAACATACCTTTGAATAAAGGGAATACCGTTTGGGATGCAAACAGTATACCACTGAGCCTGCCTGGAAAGTAGTATTTATGTAGGAGTGAACCCAGTTTTTACATGATAAAGGTCAAAGGTCACAGTAGCTGTGTGTTGACAGGCAATTTGTAAACTGCAGAGAGGCCATGTCAGGAATACTTAACCTTTATGCTTTTTCTTCTCCTTTATTTTTGAACCTGAATTAATTCATGCAGGAACCATTTTTTTTATCCACATATTTCTGCCTTTATTCAAAGTTAATAAGAACGGGGTACAGCAGACATCCATGGTACCAGTGGAGGGAGAGAGAGAGAGAGGGAGAGGGGTAGAGGGGGAGAGAGGATGAGAGAGAGAGAGCGGGAGAGGGGGAGAGAGGGGGAGAGAGAGAGGGGGGAGAGAGAGAAGGAGAGAGAGAGAGAGAGAGGGAGAGAGAGGGAGAGAGAGGAGGGAGAGAGAGGAGAGAGAGAGAGAGAGGGAGGGAGAGAGAAGGAGAGAGAGAGAGAGAGGGAGAGAGAGGAGAGAGAGAAGGAGAGAGAGAGAGAGGAGAGAGAGAGAGAGAGAGAGAGAGGGAGAGAGGGAGAGAGGTGGAGAGAGAGGAGGAGAGAGAGATGATGTGATGAGAGAGAGAGAGGAGAGAGAATGAGAGGGAGAGAAGGAGAGAGAGAGAGGGAGGATGATGTGATGAGAGACAGAGGTGCCAGTGCAAAGTGAGGGAGAGAGAGACAATCTGCCTGAGGGCAGTAGGTGAAAGTTGCCGTGGACAGCAGAATGGTCCTCATTTCCTCCTCGATGTAAGTGTGTTTTAAGGCACCTTCGTCCCCATCGCGTGTTACATTATGTCTCCTGGGGCTGAAGGAGAGGAGCAGTGAGAGAATCAGACCAGGTTCTCAGGCCGCGCGGATCACATTGTCATCCAACGAGGTTTCTGCCTCCGAGACTCTTATTATAGGTAGATAGTCTGCCTTGTGTAAAATCATCTTCCTTAGATATCCAGACATATCTTCAGACTAGGCATACAGAAAGGTTCCTAGTGAGTTGGTTAATAACCAAGGTAATGGTAATACAACACCATTAGTATTAATATTATAGTAGTGATGTCAGATAAACAACCTTGTCCAACATACAACACCATCAGTATTAATATTAAACTAGTGATGTCAGATAAACAACCTTGTCCAACATACAACACCATCAGTATTAATATTAAACTAGTGATGTCAGATTAACAACCTTGTCCCAACATACAACACCATCAGTATTAATATTAAACTAGTGATGTCAGATTAACAACCTTGTCCCAACATACAACACCATCAGTATTAATATTAAACTAGTGATGTCAGATTAACAACCTTGTCCCAACATACAACACAATCAGTATTAATATTTAACTAGTGATGTCAGATTAACAACCTTGTCCAACAGGACCTTTAAAGTGGTGATGAAGACACACAGCAACCTGCTATCGTGAAATGTGTCAATATGACTTAGTCCTGAATGGCTCCCTGTTCCCAACATGGTGCACTTGTTTTAACCAGATCTCTATGGGAACCAGTGC
The DNA here is from genome assembly GCF_045791955.1 of Oncorhynchus clarkii lewisi. NCBI lineage: Eukaryota > Metazoa > Chordata > Actinopteri > Salmoniformes > Salmonidae > Oncorhynchus > Oncorhynchus clarkii. The sequence goes on from NC_092153.1 coordinate 4,639,809, forward strand.
ACTATATAGGGATTTTTTGGGACTCAGACCTTGACATCTTGGTAAGGTGAGTCTGATTTGCAAAGAGATGCAGTGTTGCTAGGCAACTTAACAGCCAAACATGCCTTTTTTTTTTGTCTGTCCCAGGTCACACATTTAAATATATTTTCACATTGAGCTGCATCACAACCTGAAAACAGGATCTCGCCAGATTTCTCCCCGGTGTGCCAGGGAAGTAGAATGGTAAATTAAAAGTAGCAGTCTATGGTGCTAACATGCTAACATGCTAATATCAACCTACCCCACCCATATAGCTAACGATAGCACTATTATATTACTATTATTTTTTGCTAGGCTAAACAGTTGCACACAGACACGAATATTCAAAACAATCATCACCTGACAAATGTCTTTTTTTGTTGTTGTTGTTGTTGTTGTTGTTGTTGTTGTTGTTGGATACATTTTGTTGTTTTGTGATGTCCTGGGTTCCAAAGAGAAGAGGGACAGATGCAGAGGAATCTGGTTATTTCCACGTTAGTGAGCCCCTGATTAATGAGCCCTAGTCTGGTTATTAAACTATAACGTTACGTTTGGACCAGTTGGTTTGAGCTCTGATTAATGAGCCCTAGTCTGGTTATTAAACTACTATATAACGTTACGTTTGGACCAGTTGGTTTGAGCTCTGATTAATGAGCCCTAGTCTGGTTATTAAACTACTATATAACATTACGTTTGGACCAGTTGGTTTGAGCTCTGATTAATGAGCCCTAGTCTGGTTATTAAACTACTATATAACGTTACGTTTGGACCAGTTGGTTTGAGCTCTGATTAATGAGCCCTAGTCTGGTTATTAACCTACTATAACGTTACGTTTGGACCAGTTGGTTTGAGCTCTGATTAATGAGCCCTAGTCTGGTTATTAACCTACTATATAACGTTACGTTTGGACCAGTTGGTTTGAGCTCTGATTAATGAGCCCTAGTCTGGTTATTAAACTACTATATAACGTTACGTTTGGACCAGTTGGTTTGAGCTCTGATTAATGAGCCCTAGTCTGGTTATTAAACTACTATATAACGTTACGTTTGGACCAGTTGGTTTGAGCTCTGATTAATGAGCCCTAGTCTGGTTATTAACCTACTATATAACGTTACGTTTGGACCAGTTGGTTTGAGCCCTGATTAATGAGCCCTAGTCTGGTTATTAAACTACTATATAACGTTACGTTTGGACCAGTTGGTTTGAGCTCTGATTAATGAGCCCTAGTCTGGTTATTAAACTATAATGTTACGTTACGTTTGGACCAGTTGGTTTGAGCTCTGATTAATGAGCCCTAGTCTGGTTATTAAACTACTATATAACGTTACGTTTGGACCAGTTGGTTTGAGCCCTGATTAATGAGCCCTAGTCTGGTTATTAAACTACTATATAACGTTACGTTTGGACCAGTTGGTTTGAGCTCTGATTAATGAGCCCTAGTCTGGTTATTAAACTACTATATAACGTTACGTTTGGACCAGTTGGTTTGAGCTCTAAACCTAGTCTGGTTATTAAACTACTATATAACGTTACGTTTGGACCAGTTGGTTTGAGCTCTGAATAATGAGCCCTAGTCTGGTTATTAAACTACTATATAACGTTACGTTTGGACCAGTTGGTTTGAGCTCTGATTAATGAGCCCTAGTCTGGTTATTAAACTACTATATAACGTTACGTTTGGACCAGTTGGTTTGAGCTCTGATTAATGAGCCCTAGTCTGGTTATTAAACTACTATATAACGTTACGTTTGGACCAGTTGGTTTGAGCTCTGATTAATGAGCCCTAGTCTGGTTATTAAACTACTATATAACGTTACGTTTGGACCAGTTGGTTTGAGCCCTGATTAATGAGCCCTAGTCTGGTTATTAAACTACTATATAACGTTACGTTTGGACCAGTTGGTTTGAGCTCTGATTAATGAGCCCTAGTCTGGTTATTAAACTACTATATAACGTTACGTTTGGACCAGTTGGTTTGAGCTCTGATTAATGAGCCCTAGTCTGGTTATTAAACTACTATATAACGTTACGTTTGGACCAGTTGGTTTGAGCCCTGATTAATGAGCCCTAGTCTGGTTATTAAACTACTATATAACTCTACGTTTGGACCAGTTGGTTTGAGCTCTGATTAATGAGCCCTAGTCTGGTTATTAAACTACTATATAACGTTACGTTTGGACCAGTTGGTTTGAGCTCTGATTAATGAGCCCTAGTCTGGTTATTAAACTACTATATAACGTTACGTTTGGACCAGTTGGTTTGAGCCCTGATTAATGAGCCCTAGTCTGGTTATTAAACTACTATATAACGTTACGTTTGGACCAGTTGGTTTGAGCTCTGATTAATGAGCCCTAGTCTGGTTATTAAACTACTATATAACGTTACGTTTGGACCAGTTGGTTTGAGCTCTGATTAATGAGCCCTAGTCTGGTTATTAAACTACTATATAACGTTACGTTTGGACCAGTTGGTTTGAGCTCTGATTAATGAGCCCTAGTCTGGTTATTAAACTACTATATAACGTTACGTTTGGACCAGTTGGTTTGAGCCCTGATTAATGAGCCCTAGTCTGGTTATTAAACTACTATATAACGTTACGTTTGGACCAGGTGGTTTGAGCTCTGATTAATGAGCCCTAGTCTGGTTATTAAACTACTATATAACGTTACGTTTGGACCAGTTGGTTTGAGCTCTGATTAATGAGCCCTAGTCTGGTTATTAAACTACTATATAACGTTACGTTTGGACCAGTTGGTTTGAGCCCTGATTAATGAGCCCTAGTCTGGTTATTAAACTACTATATAACGTTACGTTTGGACCAGTTGGTTTGAGCTCTGATTAATGAGCCCTAGTCTGGTTATTAAACTACTATATAACGTTACGTTTGGACCAGTTGGTTTGAGCTCTGATTAATGAGCCCTAGTCTGGTTATTAAACTACTATATAACGTTACGTTTGGACCAGTTGGTTTGAGCTCTGATTAATGAGCCCTAGTCTGGTTATTAAACTACTATATAACGTTACGTTTGGACCAGTTGGTTTGAGCTCTGATTAATGAGCCCTAGTCTGGTTATTAAACTACTATATAACGTTACGTTTGGACCAGTTGGTTTGAGCTCTGATTAATGAGCCCTAGTCTGGTTATTAAACTACTATATAACGTTACGTTTGGACCAGTTGGTTTGAGCTCTGATTAATGAGCCCTAGTCTGGTTATTAAACTACTATATAACGTTACGTTTGGACCAGTTGGTTTGAGCTCTGATTAATGAGCCCTAGTCTGGTTATTAAACTACTATATAACGTTACGTTTGGACCAGTTGGTTTGAGCTCTGATTAATGAGCCCTAGTCTGGTTATTAAACTACTATATAACGTTACGTTTGGACCAGTTGGTTTGAGCTCTGATTAATGAGCCCTAGTCTGGTTATTAAACTACTATATAATGTTACGTTTGGACCAGGTGGTTTGAGCTCTGATTAATGAGCCCTAGTCTGGTTATTAAACTACTATATAACGTTACGTTTGGACCAGTTGGTTTGAGCTCTGATTAATGAGCCCTAGTCTGGTTATTAAACTACTATATAACGTTACGTTTGGACCAGTTGGTTTGAGCTCTGATTAATGAGCCCTAGTCTGGTTATTAAACTACTATATAACGTTACGTTTGGACCAGTTGGTTTGAGCTCTGATTAATGAGCCCTAGTCTGGTTATTAAACTACTATATAACGTTACGTTTGGACCAGTTGGTTTGAGCTCTGATTAATGAGCCCTAGTCTGGTTATTAAACTACTATATAACGTTACGTTTGGACCAGTTGGTTTGAGCTCTTATTTAATGAGCCCTAGTCTGGTTATTAAACTACTATATAACGTTACGTTTGGACCAGTTGGTTTGAGCTCTGATTAATGAGCCCTAGTCTGGTTATTAAACTACTATATAACGTTACGTTTGGACCAGTTGGTTTGAGCTCTTATTTAATGAGCCCTAGTCTGGTTATTAAACTACTATATAACGTTACGTTTGGACCAGTTGGTTTGAGCTCTGATTAATGAGCCCTAGTCTGGTTATTAAACTACTATATAACGTTACGTTTGGACCAGTTGGTTTGAGCTCTGATTAATGAGCCCTAGTCTGGTTATTAAACTACTATATAACGTTACGTTTGGACCAGTTGGTTTGAGCTCTGATTAATGAGCCCTAGTCTGGTTATTAAACTACTATATAACGTTACGTTTGGACCAGTTGGTTTGAGCTCTGATTAATGAGCCCTAGTCTGGTTATTAAACTACTATATAACGTTACGTTTGGACCAGTTGGTTTGAGCTCTGATTAATGAGCCCTAGTCTGGTTATTAAACTACTATATAACGTTACGTTTGGACCAGTTGGTTTGAGCCCTGATTAATGAGCCCTAGTCTGGTTATTAAACTACTATATAACGTTACGTTTGGACCAGTTGGTTTGAGCTCTGATTAATGAGCCCTAGTCTGGTTATTAAACTACTATATAACGTTACGTTTGGACCAGGTGGTTTGAGCTCTGATTAATGAGCCCTAGTCTGGTTATTAAACTACTATATAACGTTACGTTTGGACCAGTTGGTTTGAGCCCTGATTAATGAGCCCTAGTCTGGTTATTAAACTACTATATAACGTTACGTTTGGACCAGTTGGTTTGAGCTCTGATTAATGAGCCCTAGTCTGGTTATTAAACTACTATATAACGTTACGTTTGGACCAGGTGGTTTGAGCTCTGATTAATGAGCCCTAGTCTGGTTATTAAACTACTATATAACGTTACGTTTGGACCAGGTGGTTTGAGCTCTGATTAATGAGCCCTAGTCTGGTTATTAAACTACTATATAACGTTACGTTTGGACCAGGTGGTTTGAGCTCTGATTAATGAGCCCTAGTCTGGTTATTAAACTACTATATAACGTTACGTTTGGACCAGTTGGTTTGAGCTCTGATTAATGAGCCCTAGTCTGGTTATTAAACTATAACGTTACGTTTGGACCAGTTGGTTTGAGCCCTGATTAATGAGCCCTAGTCTGGTTATTAAACTACTATATAACGTTACGTTTGGACCAGTTGGTTTGAGCTCTGATTAATGAGCCCTAGTCTGGTTATTAAACTACTATATAACGTTACGTTTGGACCAGTTGGTTTGAGCCCTGATTAATGAGCCCTAGTCTGGTTATTAAACTACTATATAACGTTACGTTTGGACCAGTTGGTTTGAGCTCTGATTAATGAGCCCTAGTCTGGTTATTAAACTACTATATAACGTTACGTTTGGACCAGTTGGTTTGAGCTCTGATTAATGAGCCCTAGTCTGGTTATTAAACTACTATATAACGTTACGTTTGGACCAGTTGGTTTGAGCTCTGATTAATGAGCCCTAGTCTGGTTATTAAACTACTATATAACGTTACGTTTGGACCAGTTGGTTTGAGCTCTGATTAATGAGCCCTAGTCTGGTTATTAAACTACTATATAACGTTACGTTTGGACCAGTTGGTTTGAGCTCTGATTAATGAGCCCTAGTCTGGTTATTAAACTACTATATAACGTTACGTTTGGACCAGTTGGTTTGAGCTCTGATTAATGAGCCCTAGTCTGGTTATTAAACTACTATTTAACGTTACGTTTGGACCAGTTGGTTTGAGCTCTGATTAATGAGCCCTAGTCTGGTTATTAAACTACTATATAATGTTACGTTTGGACCAGTTGGTTTGAGCCCTGATTAATGAGCCCTAGTCTGGTTATTAAACTATAACGTTACGTTTGGACCAGTTGGTTTGAGCTCTGATTAATGAGCCCTAGTCTGGTTATTAAACTATAACGTTACGTTTGGACCAGTTGGTTTGAGCCCTGATTAATGAGCCCTAGTCTGGTTATTAAACTACTATATAACGTTACGTTTGGACCAGTTGGTTTGAGCTCTGATTAATGAGCCCTAGTCTGGTTATTAAACTACTATATAACGTTACGTTTGGACCAGTTGGTTTGAGCTCTGATTAATGAGCCCTAGTCTGGTTATTAAACTACTATATAACGTTACGTTTGGACCAGTTGGTTTGAGCTCTGATTAATGAGCCCTAGTCTGGTTATTAAACTACTATATAACGTTACGTTTGGACCAGTTGGTTTGAGCTCTGATTAATGAGCCCTAGTCTGGTTATTAAACTACTATATAACGTTACGTTTGGACCAGTTGGTTTGAGCCCTGATTAATGAGCCCTAGTCTGGTTATTAAACTACTATATGTTACGTTTGGACCAGTTGGTTTGAGCTCTGATTAATGAGCCCTAGTCTGGTTATTAAACTACTATATAACGTTACGTTTGGACCAGTTGGTTTGAGCTCTGATTAATGAGCCCTAGTCTGGTTATTAAACTACTATATAACGTTACGTTTGGACCAGTTGGTTTGAGCTCTGATTAATGAGCCCTAGTCTGGTTATTAAACTACTATATAACGTTACGTTTGGACCAGTTGGTTTGAGCCCTGATTAATGAGCCCTAGTCTGGTTATTAAACTACTATATAACGTTACGTTTGGACCAGTTGGTTTGAGCTCTGATTAATGAGCCCTAGTCTGGTTATTAAACTACTATATAACGTTACGTTTGGACCAGTTGGTTTGAGCCCTGATTAATGAGCCCTAGTCTGGTTATTAAACTACTATATAACGTTACGTTTGGACCAGTTGGTTTGAGCTCTGATTAATGAGCCCTAGTCTGGTTATTAAACTACTATATAACGTTACGTTTGGACCAGTTGGTTTGAGCTCTGATTAATGAGCCCTAGTCTGGTTATTAAACTACTATATAACGTTACGTTTGGACCAGTTGGTTTGAGCTCTGATTAATGAGCCCTAGTCTGGTTATTAAACTACTATATAACGTTACGTTTGGACCAGTTGGTTTGAGCTCTGATTAATGAGCCCTAGTCTGGTTATTAAAACTATAATGTTACGTTACGTTTGGACCAGTTGGTTTGAGCTCTGATTAATGAGCCCTAGTCTGGTTATTAAAACTATAATGTTATGTTACGTTTGGACCAGTTGGTTTGAGCTCTGATTAATGAGCCCTAGTCTGGTTATTAAACTACTATATAACGTTACGTTTGGACCAGTTGGTTTGAGCTCTGATTAATGAGCCCTAGTCTGGTTGTTAAACTATAACGTTACGTTTGGACCAGTTGGTTTGAGCTCTGATTAATGAGCCCTAGTCTGGTTATTAAACTACTATATAACGTTACGTTTGGACCAGTTGGTTTGAGCTCTGATTAATGAGCCCTAGTCTGGTTATTAAACTATAACGTTACGTTTGGACCAGTTGGTTTGAGCTCTGATTAATGAGCCCTAGTCTGGTTATTAAACTACTATATAACGTTACGTTTGGACCAGTTGGTTTGAGCCCTGATTAATGAGCCCTAGTCTGGTTATTAAACTACTATATAACGTTACGTTTGGACCAGTTGGTTTGAGCTCTGATTAATGAGCCCTAGTCTGGTTATTAAACTACTATATAACGTTACGTTTGGACCAGTTGGTTTGAGCCCTGATTAATGAGCCCTAGTCTGGTTATTAAACTACTATATAACGTTACGTTTGGACCAGTTGGTTTGAGCTCTGATTAATGAGCCCTAGTCTGGTTATTAAACTATAACGTTACGTTTGGACCAGTTGGTTTGAGCTCTGATTAATGAGCCCTAGTCTGGTTATTAAACTACTATATAACGTTACGTTTGGACCAGTTGGTTTGAGCTCTGATTAATGAGCCCTAGTCTGGTTATTAAACTACTATATAACGTTACGTTTGGACCAGTTGGTTTGAGCTCTGATTAATGAGCCCTAGTCTGGTTATTAAACTACTATATAACGTTACGTTTGGACCAGTTGGTTTGAGCTCTGATTAATGAGCCCTAGTCTGGTTATTAAACTACTATATAACGTTACGTTTGGACCAGTTGGTTTGAGCTCTGATTAATGAGCCCTAGTCTGGTTATTAAACTACTATATAACGTTACGTTTGGACCAGTTGGTTTGAGCTCTGATTAATGAGCCCTAGTCTGGTTATTAAACTACTATATAACGTTACGTTTGGACCAGTTGGTTTGAGCTCTGATTAATGAGCCCTAGTCTGGTTATTAAACTACTATATAACGTTACGTTTGGACCAGTTGGTTTGAGCTCTGATTAATGAGCCCTAGTCTGGTTATTAAACTACTATATAACGTTACGTTTGGACCAGTTGGTTTGAGCTCTGATTAATGAGCCCTAGTCTGGTTATTAAACTACTATATAACGTTACGTTTGGACCAGTTGGTTTGAGCTCTGATTAATGAGCCCTAGTCTGGTTATTAAACTACTATATAACGTTACGTTTGGACCAGTTGGTTTGAGCTCTGATTAATGAGCCCTAGTCTGGTTATTAAACTACTATATAACGTTACGTTTGGACCAGTTGGTTTGAGCTCTGATTAATGAGCCCTAGTCTGGTTATTAAACTACTATATAACGTTACGTTTGGACCAGTTGGTTTGAGCTCTGATTAATGAGCCCTAGTCTGGTTATTAAACTACTATATAACGTTACGTTTGGACCAGTTGGTTTGAGCTCTGATTAATGAGCCCTAGTCTGGTTATTAAACTACTATATAACGTTACGTTTGGACCAGTTGGTTTGAGCTCTGATTAATGAGCCCTAGTCTGGTTATTAAACTACTATATAACGTTACGTTTGGACCAGTTGGTTTGAGCTCTGATTAATGAGCCCTAGTCTGGTTATTAAACTACTATATAACGTTACGTTTGGACCAGTTGGTTTGAGCTCTGATTAATGAGCCCTAGTCTGGTTATTAAACTACTATATAACGTTACGTTTGGACCAGTTGGTTTGAGCTCTGATTAATGAGCCCTAGTCTGGTTATTAAACTACTATATAACGTTACGTTTGGACCAGTTGGTTTGAGCTCTGATTAATGAGCCCTAGTCTGGTTATTAAACTACTATATAACGTTACGTTTGGACCAGTTGGTTTGAGCTCTGATTAATGAGCCCTAGTCTGGTTATTAAACTACTATATAACGTTACGTTTGGACCAGTTGGTTTGAGCTCTGATTAATGAGCCCTAGTCTGGTTATTAAACTACTATATAACGTTACGTTTGGACCAGTTGGTTTGAGCTCTGATTAATGAGCCCTAGTCTGGTTATTAAACTACTATATAACGTTACGTTTGGACCAGTTGGTTTGAGCTCTGATTAATGAGCCCTAGTCTGGTTATTAAACTACTATATAACGTTACGTTTGGACCAGTTGGTTTGAGCTCTGATTAATGAGCCCTAGTCTGGTTATTAAACTACTATATAACGTTACGTTTGGACCAGTTGGTTTGAGCTCTGATTAATGAGCCCTAGTCTGGTTATTAAACTACTATATAACGTTACGTTTGGACCAGTTGGTTTGAGCTCTGATTAATGAGCCCTAGTCTGGTTATTAAACTACTATATAACGTTACGTTTGGACCAGTTGGTTTGAGCTCTGATTAATGAGCCCTAGTCTGGTTATTAAACTACTATATAACGTTACGTTTGGACCAGTTGGTTTGAGCTCTGATTAATGAGCCCTAGTCTGGTTATTAAACTACTATATAACGTTACGTTTGGACCAGTTGGTTTGAGCTCTGATTAATGAGCCCTAGTCTGGTTATTAAACTACTATATAACGTTACGTTTGGACCAGTTGGTTTGAGCTCTGATTAATGAGCCCTAGTCTGGTTATTAAACTACTATATAACGTTACGTTTGGACCAGTTGGTTTGAGCTCTGATTAATGAGCCCTAGTCTGGTTATTAAACTACTATATAACGTTACGTTTGGACCAGTTGGTTTGAGCCCTGATTAATGAGCCCTAGTCTGGTTATTAAACTATAACGTTACGTTTGGACCAGTTGGTTTGAGCTCTGATTAATGAGCCCTAGTCTGGTTATTAAACTACTATATAACGTTACGTTTGGACCAGTTGGTTTGAGCTCTGATTAATGAGCCCTAGTCTGGTTATTAAACTACTATATAACGTTACGTTTGGACCAGTTGGTTTGAGCTCTGATTAATGAGCCCTAGTCTGGTTATTAAACTACTATATAACGTTACGTTTGGACCAGTTGGTTTGAGCTCTGATTAATGAGCCCTAGTCTGGTTATTAAACTACTATATAACGTTACGTTTGGACCAGTTGGTTTGAGCTCTGATTAATGAGCCCTAGTCTGGTTATTAAACTACTATATAACGTTACGTTTGGACCAGTTGGTTTGAGCTCTGATTAATGAGCCCTAGTCTGGTTATTAAACTACTATATAACGTTACGTTTGGACCAGTTGGTTTGAGCTCTGATTAATGAGCCCTAGTCTGGTTATTAAACTACTATATAACGTTACGTTTGGACCAGTTGGTTTGAGCTCTGATTAATGAGCCCTAGTCTGGTTATTAAACTACTATATAACGTTACGTTTGGACCAGTTGGTTTGAGCTCTGATTAATGAGCCCTAGTCTGGTTATTAAACTACTATATAACGTTACGTTTGGACCAGTTGGTTTGAGCTCTGATTAATGAGCCCTAGTCTGGTTATTAAACTACTATATAACGTTACGTTTGGACCAGTTGGTTTGAGCTCTGATTAATGAGCCCTAGTCTGGTTATTAAACTACTATATAACGTTACGTTTGGACCAGTTGGTTTGAGCTCTGATTAATGAGCCCTAGTCTGGTTATTAAACTACTATATAACGTTACGTTTGGACCAGTTGGTTTGAGCTCTGATTAATGAGCCCTAGTCTGGTTATTAAACTACTATATAACGTTACGTTTGGACCAGTTGGTTTGAGCCCTGATTAATGAGCCCTAGTCTGGTTATTAAACTACTATATAACGTTACGTTTGGACCAGTTGGTTTGAGCCCTGATTAATGAGCCCTAGTCTGGTTATTAAACTACTATATAACGTTACGTTTGGACCAGTTGGTTTGAGCTCTGATTAATGAGCCCTAGTCTGGTTATTAAACTACTATATAACGTTACGTTTGGACCAGTTGGTTTGAGCTCTGATTAATGAGCCCTAGTCTGGTTATTAAACTACTATATAACGTTACGTTTGGACCAGTTGGTTTGAGCTCTGATTAATGAGCCCTAGTCTGGTTATTAAACTACTATATAACGTTACGTTTGGACCAGTTGGTTTGAGCTCTGATTAATGAGCCCTAGTCTGGTTATTAAACTACTATATAACGTTACGTTTGGACCAGTTGGTTTGAGCTCTGATTAATGAGCCCTAGTCTGGTTATTAAACTACTATATAACGTTACGTTTGGACCAGTTGGTTTGAGCTCTGATTAATGAGCCCTAGTCTGGTTATTAAACTACTATATAACGTTACGTTTGGACCAGTTGGTTTGAGCTCTGATTAATGAGCCCTAGTCTGGTTATTAAACTACTATATAACGTTACGTTTGGACCAGTTGGTTTGAGCTCTGATTAATGAGCCCTAGTCTGGTTATTAAACTACTATATAACGTTACGTTTGGACCAGTTGGTTTGAGCTCTGATTAATGAGCCCTAGTCTGGTTATTAAACTACTATATAACGTTACGTTTGGACCAGTTGGTTTGAGCTCTGATTAATGAGCCCTAGTCTGGTTATTAAACTACTATATAACGTTACGTTTGGACCAGTTGGTTTGAGCTCTGATTAATGAGCCCTAGTCTGGTTATTAAACTACTATATAACGTTACGTTTGGACCAGTTGGTTTGAGCTCTGATTAATGAGCCCTAGTCTGGTTATTAAACTACTATATAACGTTACGTTTGGACCAGTTGGTTTGAGCCCTGATTAATGAGCCCTAGTCTGGTTATTAAACTACTATATAACGTTACGTTTGGACCAGTTGGTTTGAGCTCTGATTAATGAGCCCTAGTCTGGTTATTAAACTACTATATAACGTTACGTTTGGACCAGTTGGTTTGAGCTCTGATTAATGAGCCCTAGTCTGGTTATTAAACTACTATATAACGTTACGTTTGGACCAGTTGGTTTGAGCTCTGATTAATGAGCCCTAGTCTGGTTATTAAACTACTATATAACGTTACGTTTGGACCAGTTGGTTTGAGCTCTGATTAATGAGCCCTAGTCTGGTTATTAAACTACTATATAACGTTACGTTTGGACCAGTTGGTTTGAGCTCTGATTAATGAGCCCTAGTCTGGTTATTAAACTACTATATAACGTTACGTTTGGACCAGTTGGTTTGAGCTCTGATTAATGAGCCCTAGTCTGGTTATTAAACTACTATATAACGTTACGTTTGGACCAGTTGGTTTGAGCTCTGATTAATGAGCCCTAGTCTGGTTATTAAACTACTATATAACGTTACGTTTGGACCAGTTGGTTTGAGCTCTGATTAATGAGCCCTAGTCTGGTTATTAAACTACTATATAACGTTACGTTTGGACCAGTTGGTTTGAGCTCTGATTAATGAGCCCTAGTCTGGTTATTAAACTACTATATAACGTTACGTTTGGACCAGTTGGTTTGAGCTCTGATTAATGAGCCCTAGTCTGGTTATTAAACTACTATATAACGTTACGTTTGGACCAGTTGGTTTGAGCTCTGATTAATGAGCCCTAGTCTGGTTATTAAACTACTATATAACGTTACGTTTGGACCAGTTGGTTTGAGCTCTGATTAATGAGCCCTAGTCTGGTTATTAAACTACTATATAACGTTACGTTTGGACCAGTTGGTTTGAGCTCTGATTAATGAGCCCTAGTCTGGTTATTAAACTACTATATAACGTTACGTTTGGACCAGTTGGTTTGAGCTCTGATTAATGAGCCCTAGTCTGGTTATTAAACTACTATATAACGTTACGTTTGGACCAGTTGGTTTGAGCTCTGATTAATGAGCCCTAGTCTGGTTATTAAACTACTATATAACGTTACGTTTGGACCAGTTGGTTTGAGCTCTGATTAATGAGCCCTAGTCTGGTTATTAAACTACTATATAACGTTACGTTTGGACCAGTTGGTTTGAGCTCTGATTAATGAGCCCTAGTCTGGTTATTAAACTACTATATAACGTTACGTTTGGACCAGTTGGTTTGAGCTCTGATTAATGAGCCCTAGTCTGGTTATTAAACTACTATATAACGTTACGTTTGGACCAGTTGGTTTGAGCTCTGATTAATGAGCCCTAGTCTGGTTATTAAACTACTATATAACGTTACGTTTGGACCAGTTGGTTTGAGCTCTGATTAATGAGCCCTAGTCTGGTTATTAAACTACTATATAACGTTACGTTTGGACCAGTTGGTTTGAGCTCTGATTAATGAGCCCTAGTCTGGTTATTAAACTACTATATAACGTTACGTTTGGACCAGTTGGTTTGAGCTCTGATTAATGAGCCCTAGTCTGGTTATTAAACTACTATATAACGTTACGTTTGGACCAGTTGGTTTGAGCTCTGATTAATGAGCCCTAGTCTGGTTATTAAACTACTATATAACGTTACGTTTGGACCAGTTGGTTTGAGCCCTGATTAATGAGCCCTAGTCTGGTTATTAAACTACTATATAACGTTACGTTTGGACCAGTTGGTTTGAGCTCTGATTAATGAGCCCTAGTCTGGTTATTAAACTACTATATAACGTTACGTTTGGACCAGTTGGTTTGAGCTCTGATTAATGAGCCCTAGTCTGGTTATTAAACTACTATATAACGTTACGTTTGGACCAGTTGGTTTGAGCTCTGATTAATGAGCCCTAGTCTGGTTATTAAACTACTATATAACGTTACGTTTGGACCAGTTGGTTTGAGCCCTGATTAATGAGCCCTAGTCTGGTTATTAAACTACTATATAACGTTACGTTTGGACCAGTTGGTTTGAGCTCTGATTAATGAGCCCTAGTCTGGTTATTAAACTACTATATAACGTTACGTTTGGACCAGTTGGTTTGAGCTCTGATTAATGAGCCCTAGTCTGGTTATTAAACTACTATATAACGTTACGTTTGGACCAGTTGGTTTGAGCTCTGATTAATGAGCCCTAGTCTGGTTATTAAACTACTATATAACGTTACGTTTGGACCAGTTGGTTTGAGCTCTGATTAATGAGCCCTAGTCTGGTTATTAAACTACTATATAACGTTACGTTTGGACCAGTTGGTTTGAGCTCTGATTAATGAGCCCTAGTCTGGTTATTAAACTACTATATAACGTTACGTTTGGACCAGTTGGTTTGAGCCCTGATTAATGAGCCCTAGTCTGGTTATTAAACTACTATATAACGTTACGTTTGGACCAGTTGGTTTGAGCTCTGATTAATGAGCCCTAGTCTGGTTATTAAACTACTATATAACGTTACGTTTGGACCAGTTGGTTTGAGCTCTGATTAATGAGCCCTAGTCTGGTTATTAAACTACTATATAACGTTACGTTTGGACCAGTTGGTTTGAGCTCTGATTAATGAGCCCTAGTCTGGTTATTAAACTACTATATAACGTTACGTTTGGACCAGTTGGTTTGAGCTCTGATTAATGAGCCCTAGTCTGGTTATTAAACTACTATATAACGTTACGTTTGGACCAGTTGGTTTGAGCTCTGATTAATGAGCCCTAGTCTGGTTATTAAACTACTATATAACGTTACGTTTGGACCAGTTGGTTTGAGCTCTGATTAATGAGCCCTAGTCTGGTTATTAAACTACTATATAACGTTACGTTTGGACCAGTTGGTTTGAGCTCTGATTAATGAGCCCTAGTCTGGTTATTAAACTACTATATAACGTTACGTTTGGACCAGTTGGTTTGAGCTCTGATTAATGAGCCCTAGTCTGGTTATTAAACTACTATATAACGTTACGTTTGGACCAGTTGGTTTGAGCCCTGATTAATGAGCCCTAGTCTGGTTATTAAACTACTATATAACGTTACGTTTGGACCAGTTGGTTTGAGCTCTGATTAATGAGCCCTAGTCTGGTTATTAAACTACTATATAACGTTACGTTTGGACCAGTTGGTTTGAGCTCTGATTAATGAGCCCTAGTCTGGTTATTAAACTACTATATAACGTTACGTTTGGACCAGTTGGTTTGAGCTCTGATTAATGAGCCCTAGTCTGGTTATTAAACTACTATATAACGTTACGTTTGGACCAGTTGGTTTGAGCTCTGATTAATGAGCCCTAGTCTGGTTATTAAACTACTATATAACGTTACGTTTGGACCAGTTGGTTTGAGCTCTGATTAATGAGCCCTAGTCTGGTTATTAAACTACTATATAACGTTACGTTTGGACCAGTTGGTTTGAGCTCTGATTAATGAGCCCTAGTCTGGTTATTAAACTACTATATAACGTTACGTTTGGACCAGTTGGTTTGAGCTCTGATTAATGAGCCCTAGTCTGGTTATTAAACTACTATATAACGTTACGTTTGGACCAGTTGGTTTGAGCTCTGATTAATGAGCCCTAGTCTGGTTATTAAACTACTATATAACGTTACGTTTGGACCAGTTGGTTTGAGCTCTGATTAATGAGCCCTAGTCTGGTTATTAAACTACTATATAACGTTACGTTTGGACCAGTTGGTTTGAGCTCTGATTAATGAGCCCTAGTCTGGTTATTAAACTATAACGTTACGTTTGGACCAGTTGGTTTGAGCTCTGATTAATGAGCCCTAGTCTGGTTATTAAACTACTATATAACGTTACGTTTGGACCAGTTGGTTTGACCTGATTAAACTACTATATAACGTTGGTTTGAGCTCTGATTAATGAGCCCTAGTCTGGTTATTAAACTACTATATAACGTTACGTTTGGACCAGTTGGTTTGAGCTCTGATTAATGAGCCCTAGTCTGGTTATTAAACTACTATATAGCGTTACGTTTGGACCAGTTGGTTTGAGCTCTGATTAATGAGCCCTAGTCTGGTTATTAAACTATAACGTTACGTTTGGACCAGTTGGTTTGAGCTCTGATTAATGAGCCCTAGTCTGGTTATTAAACTACTATATAACGTTACGTTTGGACCAGTTGGTTTGAGCTCTGATTAATGAGCCCTAGTCTGGTTATTAAACTACTATATAACGTTACGTTTGGACCAGGTGGTTTGAGCTCTGATTAATGAGCCCTAGTCTGGTTATTAAACTACTATATAACGTTACGTTTGGACCAGTTGGTTTGAGCTCTGATTAATGAGCCCTAGTCTGGTTATTAAACTACTATATAACGTTACGTTTGGACCAGTTGGTTTGAGCTCTGATTAATGAGCCCTAGTCTGGTTATTAAACTACTATATAACGTTACGTTTGGACCAGTTGGTTTGAGCTCTGATTAATGAGCCCTAGTCTGGTTATTAAACTACTATATAACGTTACGTTTGGACCAGGTGGTTTGAGCTCTGATTAATGAGCCCTAGTCTGGTTATTAAACTACTATATAACGTTACGTTTGGACCAGTTGGTTTGAGCTCTGATTAATGAGCCCTAGTCTGGTTATTAAACTACTATATAACGTTACGTTTGGACCAGTTGGTTTGAGCTCTGATTAATGAGCCCTAGTCTGGTTATTAAACTACTATATAACGTTACATTTGGACCAGTTGGTTTGAGCTCTGATTAATGAGCCCTAGTCTGGTTATTAAACTACTATATAACGTTACGTTTGGACCAGTTGGTTTGAGCTCTGATTAATGAGCCCTAGTCTGGTTATTAAACTACTATATAACGTTACGTTTGGACCATTTGTTTTGAGCTCTGATTAATGAGCCCTAGTCTGGTTATTAAACTACTATATAACGTTACGTTTGGACCAGTTGGTTTGAGCTCTGATTAATGAGCCCTAGTCTGGTTATTAAACTACTATATAACGTTACGTTTGGACCAGTTGGTTTGAGCCCTGATTAATGAGCCCTAGTCTGGTTATTAAACTACTATATAACGTTACGTTTGGACCAGTTGGTTTGAGCCCTGATTAATGAGCCCTAGTCTGGTTATTAAACTACTATATAACGTTACGTTTGGACCAGTTGGTTTGAGCTCTGATTAATGAGCCCTAGTCTGGTTATTAAACTACTATATAACGTTACGTTTGGACCAGTTGGTTTGAGCTCTGATTAATGAGCCCTAGTCTGGTTATTAAACTACTATATAACGTTACGTTTGGACCAGTTGGTTTGAGCTCTGATTAATGAGCCCTAGTCTGGTTATTAAACTACTATATAACGTTACGTTTGGACCAGTTGGTTTGAGCTCTGATTAATGAGCCCTAGTCTGGTTGTTAAACTACTATATAACGTTACGTTTGGACCAGTTGGTTTGAGCTCTGATTAATGAGCCCTAGTCTGGTTATTAAACTACTATATAACGTTACGTTTGGACCAATTGGTTTGAGCCCCTGATTAATGAGCCCTAGTCTGGTTATTAAACTACTATATAACGTTACGTTTGGACCAGTTGGTTTGAGCTCTGATTAATGAGCCCTAGTCTGGTTATTAAACTACTATATAACGTTACGTTTGGACCAGTTGGTTTGAGCCCTGATTAATGAGCCCTAGTCTGGTTATTAAACTACTATATAACGTTACGTTTGGACCAGTTGGTTTGAGCTCTGATTAATGAGCCCTAGTCTGGTTATTAAACTACTATATAACGTTACGTTTGGACCAGTTGGTTTGAGCTCTGATTAATGAGCCCTAGTCTGGTTATTAAACTACTATATAACGTTACGTTTGGACCAGTTGGTTTGAGCTCTGATTAATGAGCCCTAGTCTGGTTATTAAACTACTATATAACGTTACGTTTGGACCAGTTGGTTTGAGCCCTGATTAATGAGCCCTAGTCTGGTTATTAAACTATAACGTTACGTTTGGACCAGTTGGTTTGAGCTCTGATTAATGAGCCCTAGTCTGGTTATTAAACTACTATATAACGTTACGTTTGGACCAGTTGGTTTGAGCTCTGATTAATGAGCCCTAGTCTGGTTATTAAACTACTATATAACGTTACGTTTGGACCAGTTGGTTTGAGCTCTGATTAATGAGCCCTAGTCTTGTTATTAAACTACTATATAACGTTACGTTTGGACCAGTTGGTTTGAGCTCTGATTAATGAGCCCTAGTCTGGTTATTAAACTACTATATAACGTTACGTTTGGACCAGTTGGTTTGAGCTCTGATTAATGAGCCCTAGTCTGGTTATTAAACTACTATATAACGTTACGTTTGGACCAGTTGGTTTGAGCCCTGATTAATGAGCCCTAGTCTGGTTATTAAACTACTATATAACGTTACGTTTGGACCAGTTGGTTTGAGCTCTGATTAATGAGCCCTAGTCTGGTTATTAAACTACTATATAACGTTACGTTTGGACCAGTTGGTTTGAGCTCTGATTAATGAGCCCTAGTCTGGTTATTAAACTACTATATAACGTTACGTTTGGACCAGTTGGTTTGAGCTCTGATTAATGAGCCCTAGTCTGGTTGTTAAACTACCATATAACGTTACGTTTGGACCAGTTGGTTTGAGCCCTGATTAATGAGCCCTTGTCTGGTTATTAAACTACTATATAACGTTACGTTTGGACCAGTTGGTTTGAGCTCTGATTAATGAGCCCTAGTCTGGTTATTAAACTACTATATAACGTTACGTTTGGACCAGTTGGTTTGAGCTCTGATTAATGAGCCCTAGTCTGGTTATTAAACTACTATATAACGTTACGTTTGGACCAGGTGGTTTGAGCTCTGATTAATGAGCCCTAGTCTGGTTATTAAACTACTATATAACGTTACGTTTGGACCAGTTGGTTTGAGCTCTGATTAATGAGCCCTAGTCTGGTTATTAAACTACTATATAACGTTATGTTTGGACCAGTTGGTTTGAGCTCTGATTAATGAGCCCTAGTCTGGTTATTAAACTACTATATAACGTTACGTTTGGACCAGTTGGTTTGAGCTCTGATTAATGAGCCCTAGTCTGGTTATTAAACTATAACGTTACGTTTGGACCAGTTGGTTTGAGCTCTGATTAATGAGCCCTAGTCTGGTTATTAAACTACTATATAACGTTACGTTTGGACCAGTTGGTTTGAGCTCTGATTAATGAGCCCTAGTCTGGTTATTAAACTACTATATAACGTTACGTTTGGACCAGTTGGTTTGAGCTCTGATTAATGAGCCCTAGTCTGGTTATTAAACTACTATATAGCGTTACGTTTGGACCAGTTGGTTTGAGCTCTGATTAATGAGCCCTAGTCTGGTTATTAAACTATAACGTTACGTTTGGACCAGTTGGTTTGAGCTCTGATTAATGAGCCCTAGTCTGGTTATTAAACTACTATATAACGTTACGTTTGGACCAGTTGGTTTGAGCTCTGATTAATGAGCCCTAGTCTGGTTATTAAACTATAACGTTACGTTTGGACCAGTTGGTTTGAGCTCTGATTAATGAGCCCTAGTCTGGTTATTAAACTATAACGTTACGTTTGGACCAGTTGGTTTGAGCTCTGATTAATGAGCCCTAGTCTGGTTATTAAACTACTATATAACGTTACGTTTGGACCAGGTGGTTTGAGCTCTGATTAATGAGCCCTAGTCTGGTTATTAAACTACTATATAACGTTACGTTTGGACCAGTTGGTTTGAGCTCTGATTAATGAGCCCTAGTCTGGTTATTAAACTACTATATAACGTTACGTTTGGACCAGTTGGTTTGAGCTCTGATTAATGAGCCCTAGTCTGGTTATTAAACTACTATATAACGTTACATTTGGACCAGTTGGTTTGAGCTCTGATTAATGAGCCCTAGTCTGGTTATTAAACTACTATATAACGTTACGTTTGGACCAGTTGGTTTGAGCTCTGATTAATGAGCCCTAGTCTGGTTATTAAACTACTATATAACGTTACGTTTGGACCAGTTGGTTTGAGCTCTGATTAATGAGCCCTAGTCTGGTTATTAAACTACTATATAACGTTACGTTTGGACCAGTTGGTTTGAGCTCTGATTAATGAGCCCTAGTCTGGTTATTAAACTACTATATAACGTTACGTTTGGACCAGTTGGTTTGAGCCCTGATTAATGAGCCCTAGTCTGGTTATTAAACTACTATATAACGTTACGTTTGGACCAGTTGGTTTGAGCCCTGATTAATGAGCCCTAGTCTGGTTATTAAACTACTATATAACGTTACGTTTGGACCAGTTGGTTTGAGCTCTGATTAATGAGCCCTAGTCTGGTTATTAAACTACTATATAACGTTACGTTTGGACCAGTTGGTTTGAGCTCTGATTAATGAGCCCTAGTCTGGTTATTAAACTACTATATAACGTTACGTTTGGACCAGTTGGTTTGAGCTCTGATTAATGAGCCCTAGTCTGGTTATTAAACTACTATATAACGTTACGTTTGGACCAGTTGGTTTGAGCTCTGATTAATGAGCCCTAGTCTGGTTGTTAAACTACTATATAACGTTACGTTTGGACCAGTTGGTTTGAGCTCTGATTAATGAGCCCTAGTCTGGTTATTAAACTACTATATAACGTTACGTTTGGACCAATTGGTTTGAGCCCCTGATTAATGAGCCCTAGTCTGGTTATTAAACTACTATATAACGTTACGTTTGGACCAGTTGGTTTGAGCTCTGATTAATGAGCCCTAGTCTGGTTATTAAACTACTATATAACGTTACGTTTGGACCAGTTGGTTTGAGCCCTGATTAATGAGCCCTAGTCTGGTTATTAAACTACTATATAACGTTACGTTTGGACCAGTTGGTTTGAGCTCTGATTAATGAGCCCTAGTCTGGTTATTAAACTACTATATAACGTTACGTTTGGACCAGTTGGTTTGAGCTCTGATTAATGAGCCCTAGTCTGGTTATTAAACTACTATATAACGTTACGTTTGGACCAGTTGGTTTGAGCCCTGATTAATGAGCCCTAGTCTGGTTATTAAACTACTATATAACGTTACGTTTGGACCAGTTGGTTTGAGCTCTGATTAATGAGCCCTAGTCTGGTTATTAAACTACTATATAACGTTACGTTTGGACCAGTTGGTTTGAGCTCTGATTAATGAGCCCTAGTCTGGTTATTAAACTACTATATAACGTTACGTTTGGACCAGTTGGTTTGAGCTCTGATTAATGAGCCCTAGTCTGGTTATTAACCTACTATATAACGTTACGTTTGGACCAGTTGGTTTGAGCTCTGATTAATGAGCCCTAGTCTGGTTATTAAACTACTATATAACGTTACGTTTGGACCAGTTGGTTTGAGCTCTGATTAATGAGCCCTAGTCTGGTTATTAAACTACTATATAACGTTACGTTTGGACCAGTTGGTTTGAGCCCTGATTAATGAGCCCTAGTCTGGTTATTAAACTACTATATAACGTTACGTTTGGACCAGTTGGTTTGAGCTCTGATTAATGAGCCCTAGTCTGGTTATTAAACTACTATATAACGTTACGTTTGGACCAGTTGGTTTGAGCCCTGATTAATGAGCCCTAGTCTGGTTATTAAACTACTATATAACGTTACGTTTGGACCAGTTGGTTTGAGCTCTGATTAATGAGCCCTAGTCTGGTTATTAAACTACTATATAACGTTACGTTTGGACCAGTTGGTTTGAGCTCTGATTAATGAGCCCTAGTCTGGTTATTAAACTACTATATAACGTTACGTTTGGACCAGTTGGTTTGAGCCCTGATTAATGAGCCCTAGTCTGGTTATTAAACTATAACGTTACGTTTGGACCAGTTGGTTTGAGCTCTGATTAATGAGCCCTAGTCTGGTTATTAAACTACTATATAACGTTACGTTTGGACCAGTTGGTTTGAGCTCTGATTAATGAGCCCTAGTCTGGTTATTAAACTACTATATAACGTTACGTTTGGACCAGTTGGTTTGAGCCCTGATTAATGAGCCCTAGTCTGGTTATTAAACTACTATATAACGTTACGTTTGGACCAGTTGGTTTGAGCTCTGATTAATGAGCCCTAGTCTGGTTATTAAACTACTATATAACGTTACGTTTGGACCAGTTGGTTTGAGCCCTGATTAATGAGCCCTAGTCTGGTTATTAAACTACTATATAACGTTACGTTTGGACCAGTTGGTTTGAGCTCTGATTAATGAGCCCTAGTCTGGTTATTAAACTACTATATAACGTTACGTTTGGACCAGTTGGTTTGAGCTCTGATTAATGAGCCCTAGTCTGGTTATTAAACTACTATATAACGTTACGTTTGGACCAGTTGGTTTGAGCTCTGATTAATGAGCCCTAGTCTGGTTATTAAACTACTATATAACGTTACGTTTGGACCAGTTGGTTTGAGCCCTGATTAATGAGCCCTAGTCTGGTTATTAAACTACTATATAACGTTACGTTTGGACCAGTTGGTTTGAGCTCTGATTAATGAGCCCTAGTATGGTTATTAAACTACTATATAACGTTACGTTTGGACCAGTTGGTTTGAGCCCTGATTAATGAGCCCTAGTCTGGTTATTAAACTACTATATAACGTTACGTTTGGACCAGTTGGTTTGAGCTCTGATTAATGAGCCCTAGTCTGGTTATTAAACTACTATATAACGTTACGTTTGGACCAGTTGGTTTGAGCTCTGATTAATGAGCCCTAGTCTGGTTATTAAACTATAATGTTACCTTTGGACCAGTTGGTTTGAGCTCTCATTAATGAGCCCTAGTCTGGTTATTAAACTACTATATAACGTTACGTTTGGACCAGTTGGTTTGAGCTCTGATTAATGAGCCCTAGTCTGGTTATTAAACTACTATATAACGTTACGTTTGGACCAGGTGGTTTGAGCTCTGATTAATGAGCCCTAGTCTGGTTATTAAACTACTATATAACGTTACGTTTGGACCAGTTGGTTTGAGCCCTGATTAATGAGCCCTAGTCTGGTTATTAAACTACTATATAACGTTACGTTTGGACCAGGTGGTTTGAGCTCTGATTAATGAGCCCTAGTCTGGTTATTAAACTACTATATAACGTTACGTTTGGACCAGTTGGTTTGAGCCCTGATTAATGAGCCCTAGTCTGGTTATTAAACTACTATATAACGTTACGTTTGGACCAGTTGGTTTGAGCTCTGATTAATGAGCCCTAGTCTGGTTATTAAACTATAATGTTACCTTTGGACCAGTTGGTTTGAGCTCTCATTAATGAGCCCTAGTCTGGTTATTAAACTACTATATAACGTTACGTTTGGACCAGTTGGTTTGAGCTCTGATTAATGAGCCCTAGTCTGGTTATTAAACTACTATATAACGTTACGTTTGGACCAGGTGGTTTGAGCTCTGATTAATGAGCCCTAGTCTGGTTATTAAACTACTATATAACGTTACGTTTGGACCAGTTGGTTTGAGCCCTGATTAATGAGCCCTAGTCTGGTTATTAAACTACTATATAACGTTACGTTTGGACCAGGTGGTTTGAGCTCTGATTAATGAGCCCTAGTCTGGTTATTAAACTACTATATAACGTTACGTTTGGACCAGTTGGTTTGAGCCCTGATTAATGAGCCCTAGTCTGGTTATTAAACTACTATATAACGTTACGTTTGGACCAGTTGGTTTGAGCTCTGATTAATGAGCCCTAGTCTGGTTATTAAACTATAATGTTACCTTTGGACCAGTTGGTTTGAGCTCTGAAAACACATTCTCTCTTCTTACTTTCAAAATCCAATCAAATCAAAAAAAATTGGTCGCATACACATATTTATACTGTATGTACACAGTACCAGTCAAAATTTTGGACACACCTACTCATTCAAGGGTGTTTCTTTATTTTGACTATTTTCTACATTGTAGAATAATAGTGACGACATCAACACTAGGAAATAACACACATGGAATCATGTAGTAAACAAAAAAGTGTTAATTAAACAAATCAAAATATATTTTATTTTTGAGATTCTTCCAAGAAGCCACCCTTTGCCTTGATGACAGCTTTGCACACTGAGGTGCGGTAGTCAGCTAGAATGCATTTCAATGAACAGGTGTGCCTTATTAAAAGTTCATTTGTGGGATTTCTTTCCTTCTTAATGCATTTGAGCCAATCAGTTGTGTTGTGACAAGGTAGGGGTGGTATGCAGAAGATAGCCCTATTTGGTAAAAGACCAAGTCCATATTGTGGCAAGAACAGCTCAAATAAGCAAAGAGAAATGACAGTCCATCATTACTTTAAGAAATGAAGGTCAGTCAATTCGAAAAATGTCAAGAACTTTGAAAGTTTCTTCAAGTGCAGTCGCAAAAAAACATCAAGCGCTATGATGAAACTGGCTCTCATGAGGACCCA
>NC_092153.1:4669200-4686700 GCF_045791955.1 Oncorhynchus clarkii lewisi
GGTTAGAGTGTAGAGGCGGCAGGGTAGCCTAATGGTTAGAGCGTTGGACTAGTAACCCGGAAGGTTGCAACATCTACACGGAGAGCTGGAATATTCAAGCTCCCCTGGGTGCTGCCACAGAGTTACATTAGAAGTGCCCATCCGACAAGGCTCAAGGTAAACATTTACATCCAACACTACAGGCCAGAAAAGGTTGAATACATTGGGCATGCTGTCAATCCATCATGACTTCTGCCGCGTAAACAAACAAACAAACTGGAAGCTGGTAAATCTCAGACTTCAATGAGTTCAAGACAACTGGCAACATTCGTCCAACTCGTAATTCCAAGTCGGGAACTGGGGCCTCTTTTCTTAAGCTCTGACCTGAATATCACTGACGTCAGTATGCAACCTTGTTTGGTTTTTTCCAGAGTTCCCAGTTGTCTTGAAAGCAACATAATTAACAGAGTTCCCAGTTGTCTTGAAAGCAACATAATTAACAGAGTTCCCAGTTGTCTTGAAAGCAACATAATTAACAGAGTTCCCAGTTGTCTTGAAAAGCAACATAATTAACAGAGTTCCCAGTTGTCTTGAAAGCAACATAATTAACAGAGAACGCCAGACTTTGATGACAAAGATTGATGACAAAATTCACCCACAGGAAGGACCCTCGCGCCAGCTTCCTGTTCAACTGAGCACAGCACAACAAGGTGAGTCCAAAAATGTATTGTATGCTGGTACATAAATGACGTAATATGCCAGGGAGATATGTATACCGTAGCTAAGAAAGTTATACTAAGTGTATGTTGTGTAGTAAGCTGTTAGTAGCCCATGTGCCTCACCCTAATAATTTGGTTACTTTCCCCCTTATAACAACCTACTGTTCTGACTTGGTGGTGCACATGTAGACTATAGCCTGTTTTAGAGTCATCATTGAATATTGTAAGGGTTTTCATTGTCTGCTCATATGCCCCCTTTATTTATCCTACGGTTCTGACTTGGTGTACAGGGAGAACACCGTATGAACGGCCCACGTTCTGAATTCTGTCGCTGTGCATCTCATAAGTGTGGAAGAAACAGAGATATTGACTACGTTCGTCCTAGCCTCGCTCATTAAAACGTCTTAATCGAAATTACAGATTTGCCTCTTATCTTCTCATCGTTCCCTTATTGTCATAGTTTGTACTTCTCAATTGTCAGTAGAAACCACATTCGTTTATTAAGCAAGTCAGCCATATCAGCTATGTTTTATTTTATTTTAAAGGAGGTTGAATGAGGCTGAATGAACTGGTTCGATGCCAGACAAGGCTCAGCTGATCGCCAGGTGTAGCCAGGGAAATGATTCACTCCATGGTGCTGAACAGACAGCTCTGCTGTTGGGAAAGCTTTATGTCGGGCCCTTACAGTTTGTGGTCACCGTTTGTCCCCGTTATAGTGCAATTCATGTCTTCTTTAGTGTTGTATCAAAAAGAAATGTGTTGAGTTTACACCACCAAGATTAACATTATACAATCCTCACTGTCATTGTGTAGAGTTAAACAGTCAACACCAGGGGTACCCCACCAAGATTAACATTATACAATCCTCACTGTCATTGTGTAGAGTTAAACAGTCAACACCAGGGGTATTTATACAGGACCATAGAGTATAGTTAAACAGTCAACACCAGGGGTATTTATACAGGATCATAGTGTAAACAGTCAACACCAGGGGTATTTATACAGGATCATAGTGTAAACAGTCAACACCAGGGGTATTTATACAGGACCATAGAGTATAGTTAAACAGTCAACACCAGGGGTATTTATACAGGATCATAGTGTAAACAGTCAACACCAGGGGTATTTATACAGGATCATAGTCTAAACAGTCAACACCAGGGGTATTTATACAGGACCATAATGTAGAGTTAAACAGTCAACATCAGGGGTATTTATACAGGATCATAGTGTATAGTTAAACAGTCAACACCAGGGGTATTTATACAGGATCATAGTGTAGAGTTAAACAGTCAACACCAGGGGTATTTATACAGGACCATAGTGTACAGTTAAACAGTCAACACCAGGGGTATTTATACAGGACCATAGAGTATAGTTAAACAGTCAACACCAGGGGTATTTATACAGGATCATAGTGTAAACAGTCAACACCAGGGGTATTTATACAGGATCATAGTCTAAACAGTCAACACCAGGGGTATTTATACAGGACCATAGTGTAGAGGTAAACAGTCAACACCAGGGGTATTTATACAGGATCATAGTGGAAACAGTCAACACCAGGGGTATTTATACAGGATCATAGTGGAAACAGTCAACACCAGGGGTATTTATACAGGATCATAGTCTAACCAGTCAACACCAGGGGTATTTATACAGGACCATAGTGTAGAGTTAAACAGTCAACACCAGGGGTATTTATACAGGATCATAGTGGAAACAGTCAACACCAGGGGTATTTATACAGGATCATAGTGTAAACAGTCAACACCAGGGGTATTTATACAGGATCATAGTCTAAACAGTCAACACCAGGGGTATTTATACAGGACCATAGTGGAAACTAATAAACTAAACTAAACTAAACTAAACTACTACACATCTCTGATAGGAGGAACTACACATCTCTGATAGGAGGAACTAAACTACTACACATCTCTGACAGGAGGAACTAAATTACTACACATCTCTGATAGGAGGAACTAAACTACTACACATCTCTGATAGGAGGAACTAAACTACTACACATCTCTGACAGGAGGAACTAAACGAGTACACATCTCTGATAGGAGGAACTAAACTACTACACATCTCTGATAGGAGGAACTAAACTACTACACATCTCTGATAGGAGGAACTAAACTACAACACATCTCTGATAGGAGGAGAAACTACACAACAACACATCTCTGATAGGAGGAACTTAACTACTACACATCTCTGATAGGAGGAACTAAACTACCACACATCTCTGATAGGAGGAACTAAACTACTACACATCTCTGATAGGAGGAACTAAACTACTACACATCTCTGATAGGAGGAACTAAACTACTACACATCTCTGATAGGAGGAACTAAACTACTACACATCTCTGATAGGAGGAACTAAGCTACTACACATCTCTGATAGGAGGAACTAAACTACCACACATCTCTGATAGGAGGAACTAAACTACCACACATCTCTGATAGGAGGAACTAAACTACTACACATCTCTGATAGGTGGAGGAACTAAGCTACTACACATCTCTGATAGGAGGAACTAAACTACTACACATCTCTGATAGGTGGAGGAACTAAGCTACTACACATCTCTGATAGGAGGAACTAAACTACCACACATCTCTGATAGGAGAAACTAAACTCATAGACATCTCTGATAGGAGGAACTAAACTACTACACATCTCTGATAGGTGGAGGAACTAAACTACTACACATCTCTGAAGATAAATAAGTTTTGATTCAGGAACTAAACTCCTCCACGTCTCTGATTGGTCGGTGTGTTTGGTCTCTGTTCTCTGTCAGGTCTCTGCCTGGATGCACATGATGATTAAAACGCAGCATCCCACCTGCTCATTAATCACAGAAGCGGTGCAGATGGCCGTCTTTGACAGAGAAAAAAAAAAACCCCAGCAAACTATCAGCTCTACACTGGCTAATTAATCCTCCTAGTCTTTGAATAATGCTGCAAACACATAAATTAACCTCCCTTTAAAGGGAGAAAAGAGACAAATATCTTCTTACAATTGCTGAATAATTTCATTATTTTCTGACTAATAATGGGCAGAAATGTTCAAAAGGAATCCTTAGGTGGAAATATTTTCTCAGATATTTAAAAGGAAATCATTTTTTTGATGTTGTTGTATTTCTTGTTTGTTTGTTAGTTTGTTTGTTAGTTTGTTTCCTGAGGTGTTACCAGGAACTATAAGAGAGGAGGGAGAGAGAGAGAAAGAGAGAGCAAGAGAAAGAAAGCAAGACAGAGAGAGAGAGAGAGAGAGAGAGAGAGACAGAGAGACAGAGAGACAGAGAGACAGAGAGAGGGACATTGACAGAGACAGAGAGAGAGAGAGAGAGAGATAGAGAGAGGGACATTGACAGAGAGAGAGAGAGAAATAGAGAGAGAGAGAGAGAGAGAGAGAGAGAGAGAGAGAGGGACATTGACAGAGACAGAGAGAGAGAGAGAGAGAGAGAGAGAGAGAGAGAGAGGGACATTGACAGAGACAGAGACAGAGACAGAGACAGACAGAGAGAGACAGAGAGAGACAGAGAGAGACAGAGAGAGAGAGAGAGAGAGAGAGAGAGAGAGAGAGAGAGAGAGAGAGGGACATTGACAGAGAGAGACAGAGAGAGAGCGAGAGAGAGAGGGACATTGACAGAGAGAGACAGAGAGAGAGAGAGACAGAGAGACAGAGAGAGAGACAGAGAGAGAGAGAGAGAGAGAGAGAGACAGAGAGACAGAGAGACAGAGAGAGAGACAGACAGAGAGACAGAGAGAGAGAGAGAGAGAGAGAGAGAGACAGAGAGACAGAGAGAGAGACAGACAGAGAGACAGAGAGAGAGAGAGAGAGAGACAGAGAGAGAGAGATAGGGACAGAGACAGAGAGAGAGAGAGAGAGAGAGAGTTAATAAAACTGCATCAAAGTCCAAACTGGGTTAGTGAACCAAAACGGAGCACCGTACTCTAAC
Source organism: Oncorhynchus clarkii lewisi (assembly GCF_045791955.1). NCBI lineage: Eukaryota > Metazoa > Chordata > Actinopteri > Salmoniformes > Salmonidae > Oncorhynchus > Oncorhynchus clarkii. The sequence goes on from NC_092153.1 coordinate 4,673,873, forward strand.
GTTAAACATATCTTCTGCTTTTTTCTCTGTTCGAAGACGTATCACTTGTTTCGAGAGGGTTTCTGAGCTAAATTAGAGCTAGCTAGCAACAGCAGCAGACAAACACAACAGTTGCCGTGACAACGATGCAGCAGAACAGAGCAGCGGTAGCAGAGTCCACAGATCACACTGTTCCCGCCTCCCCCTCAGAGTTCATTACCGACCCTCCTGAGGCCAAAAAGGAAACAACGGGGAAAGCTTTTTAACAGAAACTACTGAAAAGGGGGGGGGGGGGGGGGGGTGAACCAGAAACCCTTTTCGCATGACTTCTACAAAAAACAGAGATTTGAGTAATCTCATCTTTCTCACTAACCAGCCAAATGCATGGAGCTCAGCAGTCTGCTCTCACTACCCATCCGTAAAGAAAGAGGGAATCTATAATGGGTGGAAGCTGAAAGATAAAGAGACAGACGACCCTGACAGCACCACGATAACAATCAACCTCTACAAGACTGGGACTGTCATGGTGAATGGTAACAGACTGGGACTGTCATGGAGTAAGGTAACAGACTGGGACTGTCATGGTGTAAGGTAACAGACTGGGACTGTCATGGTGTAAGGTAACAGACTGGGACTGTCATGGTGTAAGGTAACAGACTGGGACTGTCATGTTGTATGGTAACAGACTGGGACTGTCATGGTGTAAGGTAACAGACTGGGACTGTCATGGTGTAAGGTAACAGACTGGGACTGTCATGGTGTAAGGTAACAGACTGGGACTGTCATGGTGTAAGGTAACAGACTGGGACTGTCATGGTGTAAGGTAACAGACTGGGACTGTCATGGTGTAAGGTAACAGACTGGGACTGTCATGGTGTAAGGTAACAGACTAGGAATGTCATGGTGTCAGGTAACAGACTGGTATTGTCATGGTGTAAGGTAACAGACTGGGACTGTCATGGTGTAAGGTAACAGACTGGGACTGTCATGGTGTAAGGTAACAGACTAGGAATGTCATGGTGTCAGGTAACAGACTGGGACTGTCATGGTGTAAGGTAACAGACTGGGACTGTCATGTTGTAAGGTAACAGACTGGGACTGTCATGGTGTAAGGTAACAGACTGGGACTGTCATGGTGTCAGGTAACAGACTGGGACTGTCATGGTGTAAGGTAACAGACTGGGTCTGTCATGTTGTAAGGTAACAGACTGGGACTGCCATGGTGTCAGGTAACAGACTGGGTCTGTCATGGTGTAAGGTAACAGACTGGGACTGTCATGGTTTAAGGTAACAGACTGGGACTGTCATGTTGTAAGGTAACAGACTGGGACTGTCATGGTTTCAGGTAACAGACTGGGTCTGTCATGGTGTAAGGTAACAGACTGGGACTGTCATGGTGTAAGGTAACAGACTGGGACTGTCATGGTGTCAGGTAACAGACTGGGACTGCATGGTGTAAGGTAACAGACTGTTTATAACAGACTGGGACTGTCATGGTGTCAGGTAACAGACTGGGACTGTCATGGTGTAAGGTAACAGACTGTTTATAACAGACTTGGACTGTCATGGTGTAAGGTAACAGACTGTTTATAACAGACTGGGACTGTCATGGTGTCAGGTAACAGACTGGGACTGTCATGGTGTAAGGTAACAGACTGGGACTCTCATGGTGTAAGGTAACAGACTGTTTATAACAGACTGGGACTGTCATGGTGTAAGGTAACAGACTGGGACTGTCATGGTGTAAGGTAACAGACTGGGACTCTCATGGTGTAAGGTAACAGACTGGGACTGTCATGGTGTCAGGTAACAGACTGTTTATAACAGACTGGGACTGTCATGGTGTAAGGTAACAGACTGTTTATAACAGACTAGGACTTTCATGGTGTAAGGTAACAGACTGGGACTGTCATGTTGTAAGGTAACAGACTGGGACTGTCATGGTGTAAGGTAACAGACTGTTTATAACAGACTGGGACTGTCATGGTGTAAGGTAACAGACTGGGACTGTCATGGTGTAAGGTAACAGACTGGGACTGTCATGGTGTAAGCTAACCTTTGAACCCAAAAGGCCACATCCACCACCTCTCGTTCCACCACAGTGGAGGACAATCCCCAGAAGGTTAGCAACCCCTTCAGTGCAGAGCAGGCTCAGGTCCTCCTCACCACCATGGCTGCCATGAGGGATGAGTTCACCAGACTGGAGGAGGAGGTGGTCCTCCTCACCACCATGGCTGCCATGAGGGATGAGTTCACCAGACTGGAGGGGGAGGTGGTCCTCCTCACCACCATGGCTGCCATGAGGGATGAGTTCACCAGACTGGAGGGGGAGAAGGCCCTCCTCACCACCATGGCTTCCATGAGGGATGAGTTCACCAGACTGGAGGGGGCCCTCCTCACCACCATGGCTGCCATGATGGATGAGTTCACCAGACTGGAGGGGATCCTCCTCACCACCATGGCTGCCATGAGGGATGAGTTCACCAGACTGGAGGAGGAGGTGGTCCTCCTCACCACCATGGCTGCCATGAGGGATGAGTTCACCAGACTGGAGGGGGAGAAGGCCCTCCTCACCACCATGGCTTCCATGAGGGATGAGTTCACCAGACTGGAGGGGGAGGTGGTCCTCCTCACCACCATGGCTGCCATGAGGGATGAGTTCACCAGACTGGAGGGGGAGGTGGCCCTCCTCACCACCATGGCTGACATGAGGGATGAGTTCACCAGACTGGAGGGGGAGGTGGTCCTCCTCACCACCATGGCTGCCATGAGGGATGAGTTCACCAGACTGGAGGAGGTCCTCCTCACCACCATGGCTGACATGAGGGATGAGTTCAACAGACTGGAGGGGGAGGTGGTCCTCCTCACCACCATGGCTGCCATGAGGGATGAGTTCACCAGACTGGAGGGGGAGAAGGCCCTCCTCACCACCATGGCTTCCATGAGGGATGAGTTCACCAGACTGGAGGGGGCCCTCCTCACCACCATGGCTGCCATGATGGATGAGTTCACCAGACTGGAGGGGATCCTCCTCACCACCATGGCTGCCATGAGGGATGAGTTCACCAGACTGGAGGAGGAGGTGGCCCTCCTCACCACCATGGCTGCCATGAGGGATGAGTTCACCAGACTGGAGGGGGAGAAGGCCCTCCTCACCACCATGGCTTCCATGAGGGATGAGTTCACCAGACTGGAGGGGGAGGTGGTCCTCCTCACCACCATGGCTGCCATGAGGGATGAGTTCACCAGACTGGAGGGGGAGGTGGCCCTCCTCACCACCATGGCTGACATGAGGGATGAGTTCACCAGACTGGAGGGGGAGGTGGTCCTCCTCACCACCATGGCTGCCATGAGGGATGAGTTCACCAGACTGGAGGAGGTCCTCCTCACCACCATGGCTGACATGAGGGATGAGTTCAACAGACTGGAGGGGGAGGTGGTCCTCCTCACCACCATGGCTGCCATGAGGGATGAGTTCACCAGACTGGAGGAGGTCCTCCTCACCACCATGGCTGACATGAGGGATGAGTTCACCAGACTGGAGGGGGAGGTGGCCCTCCTCACCACCATGGCTGCCATGAGGGATGAGTTCATCAGACTGGAGGGGGAGGTGGCCCTCCTCACCACCATGGCTTCCATGAGGGATGAGTTCACCAGACTGGAGGGGGAGGTGGTCCTGCTGAGGGAGAGTGTGAGCAAACACCAACCAGACAACCACACCTTACAGGAGCTCCTAACCAAGGTGTAAACATTAACCAGACAACCACACCTTAGAGGAACTCCTAACCAAGGTGTAAACATCAACAGACAACCACACCTGAGAGGAGCTCCTAACCAAGGAGTAAACATTAACCAGACAACCACACCTGAGAGGAGCTCCTAATCAAGGTTTAAACAGCAGCCAGACAACCACACCTGAGAGGAGCTCCTAACCAAGGAGTAAACATTAACCAGACAACCACACCTGAGAGGAGCTCCTAACCAAGGAGTAAACATTAACCAGACAACCACACCTGAGAGGAGCTCCTAATCAAGGTTTAAACAGCAGCCAGACATCCACACCTGAGAGGAGCTCCTAATCAAGGTGCGGACAGAGTAGGACAGCAGCCAGTAGGACAGCAGACAGCAGACAGTAGGACAGCAGCCAGTAGGACAGCAGCCAGTAGGACAGCAGCCAGGAGGACAGCAGCCAGTAGGACAGCAGACAGTAGAACAGCAGCCAGTGGGACAGCAGCCAGTGGGACAGCAGACAATAGGACAGCAGAGAGCAGACAGTAGGACAGCGGCCAGTAGAACAGCAGACAGTAGAACAGCAGCCAGTAGGACAGCAGCCAGTAGGACAGCAGCCAGGAGGACAGCAGCCAGTAGGACAGCAGACAGTAGAACAGCAGCCAGTGGGACAGCAGCCAGTGGGACAGCAGCCAGTGGGACAGCAGACAGTAGGACAGCAGCCAGTAGGACAGCAGATAGTAGGACAGCAGACAGTAGGACAGCAGACAGCAGCCAGTAGGACAGCAGACAGTAGGACAGCAGACAGTAGGACAGCAGACAGTAGGAGAGCAGCCAGTAGGACAGCAGACAGTAGGACAGCAGACAGAAGGACAGCAGACAGTAGGACGGCAGACAGCAGCCAGTAGGACAGCAGCCAGTAGAACAGCAGCCAGTAGGACAGAAGCCAGTAGGATGGCAGACAGCAGCCAGTAGGACAGCAGACAGTAGGACATCAGCCAGTAGGACAGGAGCCAGTAGGACAGCAGACAGTAGGACAGCAGACAGCAGCCAGTAGGACAGCGGCCAGTAGGACAGCAGACAGTAGTACAGCAGCCAGTAGGACAGCAGCCAGTAGGACAGCAGCCAGTAGGACAGCAGCCAGTAGGACAGCAGCCAGTAGGACAGCAGACAGCAGCCAGTAGGACAGCAGCCAGTAGGACAGCAGCCAGTAGGACAGCAGCCAGTTGGACAGCAGGCAGCAGCCAGTAGGACAGCAGACAGTAGGACAGCAGCCAGTAGGACAGCAGACAGTGGGACAGCAGACAGTAGGACAGCAGCCAGTAGGACAGCAGACAGCAACCAGTAGGACAGCAGCCAGTAGGACAGAAGCCAGTAGGACAGCAGCCAGTAGGACAGCAGACAGTAGGACAGCAGCCAGTAGGACGGCAGACAGCAGCCAGTAGGACAGCAGCCAGTAGGACAGCAGCCAGTAGGACAGCAGACAGCAGCCAGTAGGACAGCAGCCAGTAGGACAGAAGCCAGTAGGACAGCAGCCAGTTGGACAGCAGACAGTAGGACAGCAGCCAGTAGGACAGCAGACAGTAGGACAGCAGACAGTAGGACAGCAGGCAGTAGGACAGCAGACAGCAACCAGTAGGACAGCAGCCAGTAGGACAGAAGCAAGTAGGACAGCAGCCAGTAGGACAGCAGACAGTAGGACAGCAGCCAGTAGGGCGGCAGACAGCAGCCAGTAGGACAGCAGCCAGTAGGACAGCAGCCAGTAGGATGGCAGACAGCAGCCAGTAGGACAGTAGCCAGTTGGACAGCAGACAGCAGCCAGTAGGACAGCAGACAGCAGCCAGTAGGACAGCAGACAGCAGAGAGCAGCCAGTAGGACAGCAGACAGTATGACAGCAGCCCGTAGGACAGCAGCCAGTAGGACAGCAGCCAGTAGGACAGCAGACAGCAGCCAGTAGGACAGCAGCCAGTAGGACAGCAGCCAGTAGGACAGCAGCCAGTAAGACAGCAGCCAGTAAGACAGCAGCCAGTTGGACAGCAGGCAGCAGCCAGTAGGACAGCAGCCAGTAGGACAGCAGCCAGTAGGACAGCAGCCAGTAGGACAGCAGCCAGTAGGACAGCAGCCAGTAGGACAGCAGACAGTAGGACAGCAGCCAGTAGGACTGCAGACAGCAGCCAGTAGGGCAGCAGCCAGTAGGACAGCAGCCAGTAGGACAGCAGCCAGTAGGATGGCAGACAGCAGCCAGTAGGACAGCAGCCAGTAGGGCAGCAGACAGCAGCCAGTAGGACAGCAGAGAGCAGCCAGTAGGACAGCAGGCAGTAGGACAGCAGCCTGTAGGACAGCAGCCAGTAGGACAGCAGCCAGTAGGACAGCAGACAGCCAGCAGGACAGCAGCCAGTAGGACAGCAGCCAGTAGGACAGCAGCCAGTTGGACAGCAGGCAGCAGCCAGTAGGACAGCAGCCAGTAGGACAGCAGCCAGTAGGACAGGAGCCCATAGGACAGCAGCCAGTAGGACAGCAGACAGTAGGACAGCAGCCAGTAGGACAGCAGCCAGTAGGACAGCAGACAGTAGGACAGCAGCCAGTAGGACAGCAGACAGCAACCAGTAGGACAGCAGACAGCAGCCAGTAGGACAGCAGCCAGTAGGACAGCAGACAGTAGGACAGCAGCCAGTAGGACAGCAGACAGCAGCCAGTAGGACAGCAGACAGTAGGACAGCAGCCAGTAGGACAGCAGACAGCAGCCAGTAGGACAGCAGCCAGTAGGACAGCAGACAGTAGGACAGCAGCCAGTAGGACAGCAGACAGCAACAAGTAGGACAGCAGCCAGTAGGACAGCAGCCAGTAGGACGGCAGACAGCAGCCAGTAGGACAGCAGACAGACTGTAGACTACTTCCTCACCGACCTAAACCCAGAGTCTCTCAGAGCCTTCACAGTCAGCCCACTGACACCTCTCTCTGAGCCTTCACAGTCAGCCCACTGATACCTCTCTCTGAGCCTTCACAGTCAGCCCACTAACACCTCTCTCAGAGCCTTCACAGTCAGCCCACTAACACCTCTCTCAGAGCCTTCACAATCAGCCCACTAACACCTCTCTCAGACCACAGTAAAATCACAGTGTATCTGAGAACAGCAGAACCCAACCATGAAACATTACGGCCCGATAAAGTACATGGTACCAAACAGATGTAGAGCAAACAGTACAGACATCTACCCCAAAAAAGCGATTTAAGTAGCTAAAAAATAATACAATCTCTCCTGGACAAATTTTAATCCTTAACATTCTCCAACAGGAGCAAATCTGACCGCTTTGAACAGAAACTTTATATTAGACACATGGTCCTCCTTGGCTAATCTAAAGAACCATATATGAATTTGTTCTTAACTGACTTGCCTAGTAAAATAAAAAAATAAAGGTAAAATAGCAAACCCCCCAAAAATAATAGATAATAAATACTGGTTTGATAACGATTGCAAAAATCTTAGAAAGTCATTGAGAAATATATCTAATCATATCTAATCAAAAACACAGAGAACCAGACAACAACCATATACGCCTTCAATATGGGGGAAACACTGAAGCAATACAAACACACCCTAAGAACAAAAAAAGGAACAGCACATTGGAAATCAGTTGGATGGAGTTGAGGAATCCATAGAATCAAACCACTTCTGGGAGAATTGGAATAAATTAAACAAACCTCATCATGAGGAATTGGCTATCCAAAATGGGGGATATGTGGAGAAATCACTTAGCAAACCTCTACAGCAATATAACAAAGAACCCAGAACAAAAAGATATACAAGAAAACTGACAAATCCTTGAATCAGCAGTCAAAGACTATCAGAATCCTGTGGATCCCCCAATTACAGAAGAATCATTATTGGAAAAACTACGCACTCTCCAACCCAAAGAGGCCTGTGGTGCTGACGGTATTTTAAATGAAACGATCAAATATACAGACCACGAATTCAAATTGGCAAAACTTAAACTCTTCAACATTATCCTCACTGCAGGTATTTTCCCCGATATTTGGAACCAGGGATTGATCACACCAATCTATAAAAATGGAGACAAATTTGACCCAAATAATTACAGAGGAATTGGCTACCAGCCCCTGGTCCCAGCTACCTGCCCCTGTACCCAGCTACCTGCCCCTGGTCCCAGCTACCTGCCCCTGGACCCAGCTACCTGCCCCTGTACCCAGCTACCTGCCCCTGGTCCCAGCTACCTGCCCCTGTACCCAGCTACCTGCCCCTGGTCCCAGCTACCTGCCCCTGGTCCAGCTACCTGCCCCTGGACCCAGCTACCTGCCCCTGGACCCAGCTACCTGCCCCTGGACCCAGCTACTTGCCCCTGGACCCAGCTACCAGCCCCTGGACCCAGCTACCTGCCTCCACCTGTGTTCCTTAACTAATAAACACCTGTAGACAGGCAGCACCCTGTGCTTTAAACCAGCTCTCTGGCTCCCATCGTGTTCATTACAACTTCAAAGAAGCATTTGATTAAATTTGGCACAAAGGTATTTTTATTATTATAAACTAATAGAAAGTGGTATTGGAGGGAAAACATATGATTTTATTACATCAATGTACACTAAAAACAAATTGCGAGGTTAAAATTGGCAACAAGCAAACAGACTTCGTCTCTCGGGGACTTAGGGTGAAACAGGGCTGCTCAAAAAGTCCAATACTATTTAACATCGACATTAATGAATTGGCAAAAACAGAAGAATTGGCAGCACCTGGTATCACCCTACACAACACTGAAATCAAGTGTCTGCTGTAGACAGATGACCTGGTGCTGCTGTCTCCCACTAAGGAGGGTCTGTTGTCTCCCACTAAGGAGGGTCTGCTGTCTCCCACTAAGGAGGGTCTGCTGTCTCCCACTAAGGAGAGTCTGCTGTCTCCCACTAAGGAGGGTCTGCTGTCTCCCACTAAGGAGGGTCTGCTGTCTCCCACTAAGGAGGGTCTGCTGTCTCCCACTAAGGAGGGTCTTCTGTCTCCCACTAAGGAGGGTCTGCTGTCTCCCACTAAGGAGGGTCTGCTGTCTCCCACTAAGGAGGGTCTGCTGTCTCCCACTAAGGAGGGTATGTTGTCTCCCACTAAGGAGGGTCTGTTGTCTCCCACTAAGAAGGGTCTGCTGTCTCCCACTAAGGAGGGTCTGCTGTCTCCCACTAAGGAGGGTCTGCTGTCTCCCACTAAGGAGGGTCTGCTGTCTCCCACTAAGGAGGGTCTGCTGTCTCCCACTAAGGAGGGTTTGCTGTCTCCCACTAAGGAGGGTCTGTTGTCTCCCACTAAGAAGGGTCTGCTGTCTCCCACTAAGGAGGGTCTGCTGTCTCCCACTAAGGAGGGTCTGCTGTCTCCCACTAAGGAGGGTCTGCTGTCTCCCACTAAGGAGGGTCTGCTGTGTCCCACTAAGGAGGGTCTGCTGTCTCCCACTAAGGAGGGTCTGCTGTCTCCCACTAAGGAGTGTCTGCTGTCTCCCATTAAGGAGGGTCTGCTGTCTCCCACTAAGGAGGGTCTGCTGTGTCCCACTAAGGAGGGTCTGCTGTAGACAGATGGCCTGGTGCTGCTGTCTCCCACTAAGGAGGGTCTGCTGCCTCCCACTAAGGAGGGTCTGCTGTCTCCCACTAAGGAGGGTCTGCTGTAAACGGGCTCTGACCGTTAACCACAGGTTCTGTCAGACCTGGGCTCTGACCGTTAACCACAGTTTCTGTCAGACCTCGGTTCTGACCGTTAACCACAGGTTCTGTCTGGGCTCTGACTGTTAACCACAGGTTCTGTCAGACCTGGGCTCTGACCGTTAACCACAGGTTCTGTCAGACCTGGGCTCTGACCGTTAACCACAGGTTCTGTCTGGGCTCTGACTGTTAACCACAGGTTCTGTCAGACCTGGGCTCTGACCGTTAACCACAGGTTCGGTCAGACCTGGGCTCTGACCGTTAACCACAGGTTCTGTCAGTCCTGGGCTCTGACCGTTAACCACAGGTTCTGTCAGTCCTGGGCTCTGACCGTTAACCACAGGTTCTGTCAGTCCTGGGCTCTGACCGTTAACCACAGGTTCGGTCAGACCTGGGCTCTGACCGTTAACCACAGGTTCGGTCAGACCTGGGCTCTGACAATTAATCACAGGTTCTGTCTGGGCACTGACCGTTAACCACAGGTTCTGTCTGACCTGGGGTCTGACCGTTAACCACAGGTTCTGTCAGTCCTGGGCTCTGACCGTTAACCACAGGTTCGGTCAGACCTGGGCTCTGACCGTTAACCACAGGTTCGGTCAGACCTGGGCTCTGACCGTTAACCACAGGTTCTGTCTGGGCTCTGACAGTTAACCTAAAAAAAAACAGAATATAATTATTTTCCAAAAAAGGATGACAAATATAAATTATATTTGGACACAGTTCTATTAGAACACACCAAAAAACAACATGTATCTAGGACTAAATATCAGCAACAAAGGAAGCTTTCACATGGCTGAGAGACAAATGTTTCACATGGCTGAGAGACAAAGCTTTCACATGGCTGAGAGACAAAGCATTCACATGGCTGAGAGACAAAGCAATCACATGGCTGAGAGACAAAGCATTCACATGGCTGAGAGACAAAGCTTTCACATGGCTGAGAGACAAAGCTTTCACATGGCTGAGAGACAAAGCTTTCACATGGTTCACAAACAAAGCTTTCACATGGCTCAGAGACAAAGCTTTCACATGGCTGAGAGACAAAGCATTCACATTGCTGATAGACAAATCTTTCACATGGCTGACAGACAAGGCTTTCACATGGCTGAGAGACAAAGCTTTCACATGGCTGACAGACAAAGCTTTCACATGGCTGAGAGACAAAGCTTTCACATGGCTGAGAGACAAAGCAAGAAGAGCATTCTATGCCATTAAAAGGAACATTAAAATAGAAATTCCAATTAGAATCTGGCTCAAGCTTTTTTCAATCGGTTATAGAACTAATTGCTCTGTATGGCAGTGAAAAATGGGGTCCACTCTCGAGTAATGAATTGACCAAATGGGACAAACATCCAATTGAAACACTGCATGCAGACTTACTCATGTAGATCAGAATGAGGCCAAAACCCACTGCTCATTCAAATAGAAAAAAAATAAACATCAATTTTTACAACCATCTTAAAACAAGTGACCCCAAAATGTTCCATCACACAGCTCTACAATGTCAAGAGAAGAGTCCCCACCGCCAGCTGGTTCTGAGGCTCAGTTCACTAACCCAAACCAACCCCGTAGAGCCTCAGGACAGCACTCAGAGAATCTGGCCCAACCAAATCATCACAAAACTAAAATAAAAATATATCACCCATTGGAAAGACAAGACAAACAATTCTAAGTCAACTTCAATGCTATTTGTCTCTAAACAGACATAGTACATGGTGGCAGACTATCTGACCACAGTGACTGAGAGAAAACTGAGGAAAACATTGACTAGGTACAGACTCAGTGAGCACAGTCTGGCTATAGAGACCGGTCGTCACAGACAAACCTGGCTGCCCAGAGAGGACAGTCTGGCTATAGAGACCGGTCGTCACAGACAAACCTGGCTGCCCAGAGAGGACAGTCTGGCTATAGAGACCGGTCGTCACAGACAAACCTGGCTGCCCAGAGAGGACAGTCTGGCTATAGAGACCGGTCGTCACAGACAAACCTGGCTGCCCAGAGAGGACAGTCTGGCTATAGAGACCGGTCGTCACAGACAATCCTGGCTGCCCAGAGAGGACAGTCTGGTTATGGAGACCGGTCGTCACAGACAAACCTGGCTGCCCAGAGAGGACAGTCTGGCTATAGAGACCGGTCGTCACAGACAAACCTGGCTGCCCAGAGAGGACAGTCTGGCTATAGAGACCGGTCGTCACAGACAAACCTGGCTTCCCAAAGAGGACAGTCTGGTTATAGAGACCGGTCATCACAGACAAACCTGGCTGCCCAGAGAGGACAGTCTGGCTATAGAGACCGGTCGTCACAGACAAACCTGGCTGCCCAGAGAGGACAGTCTGGCTATAGAGACCGGTCGTCACAGACAAACCTGGCTTCCCAAAGAGGACAGTCTGGTTATAGAGACCGGTCATCACAGACAAACCTGGCTGCCCAGAGAGGACAGTCTGGCTATAGAGACCGGTCATCATAGGCCAACCTGGCTGCCCAGAGAGGACAGTCTGGCTATAGAGATCGGTCGTCACAGACAAATCTGGCAGCCCAGAGAGGACAGGCCGTGCTCACTCTGCTCCAGGGGAGAGACATTTCCTATTACATCGTGACAAATACTCAGACCTAAGACAATATTTATTTCCCCAAACTATAATTAAGTACAAAGGACTTCAAACTATAAAGTCTTTCATACCACGCCGTGTATCTTCTCAGTCATGTTGAGACTATTCTCATTAATATTGTTGTTGTAGTTGCTGATCATGGTAATCACAATTCCACCCTTCTAGTTATATATACTTTGACAATGTAAGTAATTTAACTTGCCATGTCAATAAAGTCTATGAGACAGAGAGAGACACACAGAGATAGAGAGAGAGAGAGAGAGAGAGAGACACATAGAGACAGAGAGAGAGACACAGAGAGACAGAGAGACACACAGAGAGAGACACACAGAGAGAGACACAGAGAGAGAGAGAGGGAGAGAGAGAGTCTTACATTGTGGATACTGACCAAACTGTGTGTTGTTGTGGTTTTGTCTACTAATGAGGGCTTGCCAAGAGCCTTCACATCCTCATGAATTATGTGCTGCAATGTCTTTCCCCTCATGTGCAGCATCAAAACCCTCGTCAGCCTTTTGTTGAAGCATCAGTCGGAAAATGAAGAGTAGAGGACTCAGAGCTCTGAGGCAGTACAACCAGGGAGGAGATGGGGAGTGGAGGACTCAGAGCTCTGAGGCAGTACAACCAGGGAGGAGATGGGGAGTGGAGGACTCAGAGCTCTGAGGCAGTACAACCAGGGAGGAGATGGGGAGTGGAGGACTCAGAGGTCTGGGAGGACCAGGGAGGAGATGGGTAGTTGAGGACTCAGAGCTCTGGGAGGACCAGGGAGGAGATGGGGAGTGGAGGACTCAGAGCTCTGGGAGGACCAGGGAGGAGATGAGGAGTGGA
>NC_092153.1:4689200-4691700 GCF_045791955.1 Oncorhynchus clarkii lewisi
TTATTCATCATACAGGAGGAGAGAGAGTTGTATCATAACTGTTATCCATCATACAGGAGGAGAGAGAGTTGTATCATAACTGTTATCCATCATACAGGAGGAGAGAGAGTTGTATCATAACTGTTATCCATCATACAGGAGGAGAGAGAGTTGGACCATAACTGTTATCCCTCATACAGGAGGAGAGAGAGTTGTATCATAACTGTTATCCATCATACAGGAGGAGAGAGAGTTGTATCATAACTGTTATCCATCATACAGGAGGAGAGAGAGTTGTATCATAACTGTTATCCATCATACAGGAGGAGAGAGAGTTGGACCGTAACTGTTATCCATCATACAGGAGGAGAGAGAGTTGTATCATAACTGTTATCCACCATACAGGAGGAGAGAGAGTTGTATCATAACTGTTATCCATCATACAGGAGGAGAGAGAGTTGTATCATAACTGTTATCCATCATACAGGAGGAGAGAGAGTTGTATCATAACTGTTATCCATCATACAGGAGGAGAGAGAGTTGTATCATAACTGTTATCCATCATACAGGAGGAGAGAGAGTTGGACCATAACTGTTATCCATCATACAGGAGGAGAGAGAGTTGTATCATAACTGTTATCCACCATACAGGAGGAGAGAGAGTTGTATCATAACTGTTATCCATCATACAGGAGGAGAGAGAGTTGTATCATAACTGTTATCCATCATACAGGAGGAGAGAGAGTTGTATCATAACTGTTATCCATCATACAGGAGGAGAGAGAGTTGGATCATAACTGTTATCCATCATACAGGAGGAGAGAGAGTTGTATCATAACTGTTATTCATCATACAGGAGGAGAGAGAGTTGTGTCATAACTGTTATCCATCATACAGGAGGAGAGAGTTGTATCATAACTGTTGTCCATCATACAGGAGGAGAGAGAGTTGGATCGTAACTGTTATCCATCATACAGGAGGAGAGAGAGTTGTATCATAACTGTTATTCATCATAGAGGAGGAGAGAGAGTTGTATCATAACTGTTATCCATCATAAAGGAGGAGAGAGAGTTGGATCATAACTGTTGTCCATCATACAGGAGGAGAGAGAGTTGTATCATGACTGTTATTCATCATACAGGAGGAGAGAGAGTTGTATCATAACTGTTATTCATCATACAGGAGTAGAGAGTTGGATCGTAACTGTTATCCATCATACAGGAGGAGAGAGAGTTGTATCATAACTGTTATCCATCATACAGGAGGAGAGAGTTGCATCATAACTGTTGTCCATCATACAGGAGGAGAGAGAGTTGTAATATAACTGTTATTCATCATACAGGAGGAGAGAGAGTTGTATCATAACTGTTATTCATCATACAGGAGGAGAGAGTTGGATCGTAACTGTTATCCATCATACAGGAGGAGAGAGAGTTGTATCATAACTGTTGTCCATCATACAGGAGGAGAGAGAGTTGGACCATAACTGTTATCCATCATACAGGAGGAGAGAGAGTTGTATCATGACTGTTGTCCATCATACAGGAGGAGAGAGAGTTGTATCATAACTGTTATTCATCATACAGGAGGAGAGAGAGTTGTATCATAACTGTTATCCATCATACAGGAGGAGAGAATTGGACCCTAACTGTTATCCATCATACAGGAGGAGAGAGTTGGATCATAACTGTTATCCATCATACAGGAGGAGAGAGAGTTGGATCGTAACTGTTATCCATCATACAGTAGAAGAGAGTTGGATCATAATTGTTATCCATCATACAGGAGGAGAGAGAGTTGGACCATAACTGTTATCCATCATACAGGAGGAGAGAGAGTTGGATCATAACTGTTATCCATCATACAGGAGGAGAGAGAGTTGGATCATAACTAACATCCATCATACAGGAGGAGAGAGAGTTGGACCATAACTGTTATCCATCATACAGAAGGAGAGAGAGTTGGATCATAACTGTTATCCATCATACAGGAGGAGAGAGAGTTGGACCATAACTGTTATCCATCATACAGGAGAAGAGAGAGTTGGATCGTAACTGTTATCCATAATACAGGAGGAGAGAGTTGGATCATAACTGTTATCGATCATACAGGAGGAGAGAGAGTTGGATCATAACTGTTATCCATCATACAGGAGGATAGAGAGTTGGATAATAACTGCTATCCATTATACAGGAGGAGAGAGAGTTGGATCGTAACTGTTATACATCATACTGGAGGAGGGAGTTTGATCTGTTATCCATCATACAGGAGGAGAGAGAGTTGGATCATAACTGTTATCCATCATACAGGAAGAGAGAGTTGGATCATAACTGTTATCCATCATACAGGAGGAGAGAGAGTTGGATCGTAACTGTTATCCATCATACAGGAGGAGAGAGAGTTGTATCTGTTATCCATCATACAGGAGGAGAGAGAGCTGAATGATAACTGTTATCCATCATACAGGAGTAGAGAGAGTTGGATCATAACTGTTGTCCATCATACAGGAGGAGAGAGTTGG
>NC_092153.1:4696700-4701700 GCF_045791955.1 Oncorhynchus clarkii lewisi
CTGGATAACATGTTCTGTAACGGGGGAGTCTAACTGAATAACATGTTCTGTAACGGGGGAGTCTAGCTGGATAACATGTTCTGTAACAGGGGGAGTCTAACTGGATAACATGTTCTGTAACGGGGGAGTCTAACTGAATAACATGTTCTGTAACGGGGGAGTCTAGCTGGATAACATGTTCTGTAACGGGGGAGTCTAACTGGATAGCATGTTCTGTAACGGGGGAGTCTAGCTGGATAACATGTTCTGTAACGGGGGAGTCTAGCTGAATAACATGTTCTGTAATGGGGGAGTCTAGCTGGATAACATGTTCTGTAACGGGGGAGTCTAGCTGAATAACATGTTCTATAACGGGGGAGTCTAGCTGGATAACATGTTCTGTAACGGGGGAGTCTAGCTGGATAACATGTTCTGTAACGGGGGAGTCTAGCTGAATAATATGTTCTGTAACGGGGGAGTCTAGCTGGATAACATGTTCTGTAACGGGGGAGTCTAACTGGATAACATGTTCTGTAACGGGGGAGTCTAGCTGGATAACATGTTCTGTAACGGGGGAGTCTAGCTGGATAACATGTTCTGTAACGGGGGAGTCTAGCTGGATAACATGTTCTGTAACGGGGAGTCTAGCTGGATAACATGTTCTGTAACGGGGGAGTCTAGCTGGATAACATGTTCTGTAACGGGGGAGTCTAACTGGATAACATGTTCTGTAACGGGGGAGTCTAGCTAGATAACATGTTCTGTAACGGGGGAGTCTAGCTGGATAACATGTTCTGTAACGGGGGAGTATAGCTGGATTACATGTTCTGTAACGGGGGAGTCTAGCTGGATAACATGTTCTGTAACCGGGGAGTCTAGCTGAATAACATGTTCTGTAACGGGGGAGTCTAGCTAGATAACATGTTCTGTAACGGGGGAGTCTAACTGAATAACATGTTCTGTAACGGGGGAGTCTAGCTGGATAACATGTTCTGTAACGGGGAGTCTAGCTGGATAACATGTTCTGTAACGGGGGAGTCTAGCTGGATAACATGTTCTGTAACGGGGGAGTCTAACTGGATAACATGTTCTGTAACGGGGGAGTCTAGCTAGATAACATGTTCTGTAACGGGGGAGTCTAGCTGGATAACATGTTCTGTAACGGGGGAGTATAGCTGGATTACATGTTCTGTAACGGGGGAGTCTAGCTGGATAACATGTTCTGTAACCGGGGAGTCTAGCTGAATAACATGTTCTGTAACGGGGGAGTCTAGCTAGATAACATGTTCTGTAACGGGGGAGTCTAACTGAATAACATGTTCTGTAACGGGGGAGTCTAACTGAATAACATGTTCTGTAACGGGGGAGTCTAGCTAGATAACATGTTCTGTAACGGGGGAGTCTAACTGGATAACAAGTTCTTTAACGGGGGAGTCTAGCTAGATAACATGTTCTGTAACGGGGGAGTCTAGCTGAATAATATGTTCTGTAACGGGGGAGTCTAGCTGGATAACATGTTCTGTAACGGGGGAGTCTAGCTGAATAACATGTTCTATAACGGGGGAGTCTAGCTGGATAACATGTTCTGTAACGGGGGAGTCTAGCTGGATAACATGTTCTGTAACGGGGGAGTCTAGCTGGATAACATGTTCTGTAACGGGGGAGTCTAGCTGGATAACATGTTCTGTAACGGGGGAGTCTAACTGGATAACATGTTCTGTAACGGGGGAGTCTAGCTAGATAACATGTTCTGTAACGGGGGAGTCTAGCTGGATAACATGTTCTGTAACGGGGGAGTATAGCTGGATTACATGTTCTGTAACGGGGGAGTCTAGCTGGATAACATGTTCTGTAACGGGGGAGTCTAGCTGGATAACATGTTCTGTAACGGGGGAGTCTAGCTGGATAACATGTTCTGTAACGGGGGAGTCTAACTGAATAACATGTTCTGTAACGGGGGAGTCTAACTGAATAACATGTTCTGTAACGGGGGAGTCTAGCTAGATAACATGTTCTGTAACGGGGGAGTCTAACTGGATAACAAGTTCTTTAACGGGGGAGTCTAGCTAGATAACATGTTCTGTAACGGGGGAGTCTAGCTGAATAATATGTTCTGTAACGGGGGAGTCTAGCTGGATAACATGTTCTGTAACGGGGGAGTCTAGCTGAATAACATGTTCTATAACGGGGGAGTCTAGCTGGATAACATGTTCTGTAACGGGGGAGTCTAGCTGGATAACATGTTCTGTAACGGGGGAGTCTAGCTGAATAATATGTTCTGTAACGGGGGAGTCTAGCTGGATAACATGTTCTGTAACGGGGGAGTCTAACTGGATAACATGTTCTGTAACGGGGGAGTCTAGCTGGATAACATGTTCTGTAACGGGGGAGTCTAGCTGGATAACATGTTCTGTAACGGGGGAGTCTAGCTGGATAACATGTTCTGTAACGGGGGAGTCTAGCTGGATAACATGTTCTGTAACGGGGGAGTCTAGCTGGATAACATGTTCTGTAACGGGGGAGTCTAACTGGATAACATGTTCTGTAACGGGGGAGTCTAGCTAGATAACATGTTCTGTAACGGGGGAGTCTAGCTGGATAACATGTTCTGTAACGGGGGAGTATAGCTGGATTACATGTTCTGTAACGGGGGAGTCTAGCTGGATAACATGTTCTGTAACCGGGGAGTCTAGCTGAATAACATGTTCTGTAACGGGGGAGTCTAGCTAGATAACATGTTCTGTAACGGGGGAGTCTAACTGAATAACATGTTCTGTAACGGGGGAGTCTAGCTGAATAATATGTTCTGTAACGGGGGAGTCTAGCTGGATAACATGTTCTGTAACAGGGGAGTCTAGCTGGATAACATGTTCTGTAACGGGGGAGTCTAGCTGGATAACATGTTCTGTAACGGGGGAGTCTAGCTGGATAACATGTTCTGTAACGGGGGAGTCTAACTGGATAACATGTTCTGTAACGGGGGAGTCTAGCTAGATAACATGTTCTGTAACGGGGGAGTCTAGCTGGATAACATGTTCTGTAACGGGGGAGTATAGCTGGATTACATGTTCTGTAACGGGGGAGTCTAGCTGGATAACATGTTCTGTAACGGGGGAGTCTAGCTGAATAACATGTTCTGTAACGGGGGAGTCTAGCTAGATAACATGTTCTGTAACGGGGGAGTCTAACTGAATAACATGTTCTGTAACGGGGGAGTCTAACTGAATAACATGTTCTGTAACGGGGGAGTCTAGCTAGATAACATGTTCTGTAATGGGGGAGTCTAGCTGGATAACATGTTCTGTAACGGGGGAGTCTAGCTAGATAACATGTTCTGTAACGGGGGAGTCTAACTGGATAACATGTTCTTTAACGGGGGAGTCTAGCTAGATAACATGTTCTGTAACGGGGGAGTCTAGCTGGATAACATGTTCTGTAATGGGGGAGTCTAACTGGATAACAGGTTCTGTAATGGGGGAGTCGAGCTGGATAACATGTTCTGTAACGGGGGAGTCTAGCTGGATAACATGTTCTGTAACGGGGGAGTCTAGCTGGATAAGAGGCTCTGTAACGGGGGAGTCTAGCTGGATAACATGTTCTGTAACGGGGGAGTCTAGCTGGATAACATGTTCTGTAACGGTGGAGTCTAACTGGATAACATGTTCTATAACGGGGGAGTCTAGCTGGATAACATGTTCTGTAATGGGGGATTCTAGCTGGATAACATGTTCTGTAACGGGGGAGTCTAACTGAATAACATGTTCTGTAACGGGGGAGTCTAACTGAATAACATGTTCTGTAACGGGGTAGTCTAGCTGGATAACATGTTCTGTAACGGGGGAGTCTAGCTGGATAACATGTTCTGTGACGGGGGAGTCTAGCTGGATAACATGTTCTGTAACGGGGGAGTCTAGCTGGATAACATGTTCTGTAACGGGGGAGTCTAGCTGGATAACATGTTCTGTAACGGGGGAGTCTAACAGGTCCTGTAACGGGGGAGTCTAGCTGGATAACATGTTCTGTAACGGGGGAGTCTAACATGTTCTGTAACGGGGGAGTCTAACTGAATAACATGTTCTGTAACGGGGGAGTCTAACTGGATAACATGTTCTGTAACGGGGGAGTCTAGCTGGATAACATGTTGTGTAACGGGGGAGTCTAGCTGGATTACATGTTCTGTAACGGGGGAGTCTAGCTGGATAACATGTTCTGTAACGGGGGAGTCTAGCTGGATAACATGTTCTGTAACGGGGGAGTCTAGCTGGATAACAGGTTCTGTAATGGGGGAGTCTAACTGAATAACATGTTCTGTAACGGGGGAGTCTAGCTGGATAACAGGTTCTGTAACGGGGGAGTCTAGCTGAATATCATGTTCTGTAACGGGGGAGTCTAGCTGGATAACATGTTCTGTAACGGGGGAGTCTAACTGAATAACATGTTCTGTAACAGGGGAGTCTAGCTGGATAACATGTTCTGTAACGGGGGAGTCTAGCTGGATAACATGTTCTGTAACGGGGGAGTCTAACTGGATAACATGTTCTGTAACGGGGGAGTCTAGCTGGATAACATGTTCTGTAATGGGGGAGTCTAGCTGGATAACATGTTCTGTAACGGGGGAGTCTAGCTGGATAACATGTTCTGTAACGGGGGAGTCTAGCTGGATAACATGTTCTGTAACGGGGGAGTCTAACTGGATAACATGTTCTGTAACGGGGGAGTCTAGCTAGATAACATGTTCTGTAACGGGGGAGTCTAGCTGGATAACATGTTCTGTAACGGGGGAGTATAGCTGGATTACATGTTCTGTAACGGGGGAGTCTAGCTGGATAACATGTTCTGTAACCGGGGAGTCTAGCTGAATAACATGTTCTGTAACGGGGGAGTCTAGCTAGATAACATGTTCTGTAACGGGGGAGTCTAACTGAATAACATGTTCTGTAACGGGGGAGTCTAGCTGAATAATATGTTCTGTAACGGGGGAGTCTAGCTGGATAACATGTTCTGTAACAGGGGAGTCTAGC
>NC_092153.1:4706700-4746700 GCF_045791955.1 Oncorhynchus clarkii lewisi
AACCATCTGTAACATGTTAACCAGCTTTAACATGTTAACCAGCTGTAACATGTTAACCAGCTGTAACATGTTAACCAGCTGTAACATATTAACCAGCTGTAACATATTAACCATCTGTAACATGTTAACCAGCTGTAACATGTTAACCAGCTGTAACATATTAACCATCTGTAACATGTTAACCAGCTGTAACATATTAACCAGCTGTAACATGTTAACTAGCTGTAACATGTTAACCAGCTGTAACATGTTAACCATCTGTAACATATTAACCATCTGTAACATGTTAACCAGCTGTAACATATTAACCAGCTGTAACATGTTAACCAGCTGTAACATATTAACTAGCTGTAACATATTAACCAGCTGTAACATATTAACCATCTGTAACATGTTAACATATTAACCATCTGTAACATGTTAACCAGCTGTAACATATTAACCAGCTGTAACATATTAACCAGCTGTAACATGTTAACTAGCTGTAACATGTTAACCAGCTGTAACATGTTAACCATCTGTAACATATTAACCATCTGTAACATGTTAACCAGCTGTAACATATTAACCAGCTGTAACATGTTAACCAGCTGTAACATATTAACCAGCTGTAACATATTAACATATTAACCATCTGTAACATGTTAACCAGCTGTAACATGTTAACCAGCTGTAACATGTTAACCATCTGTAAAATAGCTAAACGGATCGGTGATATATCCCACAGGCTTGATGCCACCATAAACAAGCGAAAAAAAAAGTATATTCTGTGTTATCTAATAGCTGCCATTAGTAAGAATGCCATTTCAAAGCCTACTGCAGCTCACTCATTTTCTTTATAATCATCCCATTTTGTAAATCAGCAGGTGTCCCGAAGAGAATTTATCGAAGGCGCAAATCCGAATATGATTTGTGGCGTGAGCGGGACAGTACAGTCGGCAGACGTTGGGAAGGAGAGGAAGGAGAGGAAGGAGGGAGGGAGGGAGGGAGGGAGGGAGGGAGGGAGGCAGGGAGGGAGGGAGGAAGGGAGGGAGGGAGGAAGGAAGGGAGGGAGGGAGGGAGGGAGGGAGGGAGGGAGGGAGGGAGGGAGGGAGGGAGGGAGGGAGGGAGGGAGGGAGGGAGGGAGGGAGAGGGGAGGGAGGGAGGGAGGGAGAGAGGGAGGGAGGGAGGGAGGGAGGGAGGCAGGGAGGGAGAGGGGGAGAGGGGGAGAGAGGGAGAGAGGGAGAGAGGGAGGCAGGGAGGGAGGGAGGGAGGGAGGGAGGGAGGGAGGCAGGGAGGGAGGGAGGGAGGGAGAAAGTGGAGGGAGGGAGGGAGGGAGGGAGGGAGGGAGGGAGGCAGGGAGGCAGGGAGGGAGGGAGGGAGGGAGGGAGGGAGGGAGTGGAGGGAGGGAGGGAGGGAGGGAGGGAGGGAGGCAGGGAGGGAGGGAGGGAGGGAGGGAGGGAGGGAGGGAGGGAGGGAGGGAGGGAGGGAATGCTCTGCTAGTATCCTACAGCAGGTTAGATCAGTAGTCTCTCTCTCTGCCTGTTACATCTAGTATCCTACAGCAGGTTGGATAAGTAGTCTCTCTCTCTCTGCCTGTTACATCTAGTATCCTACAGCAGGTTAGATAAGTAGTCTCTCTCTCTCTGCCTGTTACATCTAGTATCCTACAGCAGGTTAGATGTAGGCCCAGGCCCATGTAGGCCCAGGCTACCAAAATCTGATCAAACAGGAATGCACCATGCTCAGCTGTGTGTGTGTGTGTGTGTGTGTGTGTGTGTGTGTGTGTGTGTGTGTGTGTGTGTGTGTGTGTGTGTGTGTGTGTGTGTGTGTGTGTGTGTGTGTGTGTGTTTGCGCTGAGCGGCATCAATCAGCATTAGCCACACCCCAACTCCCAGTCAGGGGGAAAACTGAGGCAAATGTGAAGGATTCACACAGTCCTTCAAGCAGCCACTCTAGACAAGCACAGGCGAAGAGAGAGGTGGGTGGGTGAATGGAGGGTATCAGTGAGAGATCGAGAGAGACGGTGGGATGATGAAAAGAGGGAGAGGGGTAGAGAGAATTATAGATATGGAGAGCAGAGTAGGGAGGGAGAGAAACACAGAAAGAAGGAGAGAGAGACTATAGAGATACAGTAGAGAATATAGAGAGACTATAGAGACTATAGAGAGACTATAGAGACTATAGAGACTGTAGAGTGACTATAGAGACTGTAGAGAGACTATAAGACTATAGAGATACTATAGAGATACTGTAGAGACTATAGAGAGACTATGGAGACTATAGAGAGACTGTAGAGACTATAGAGCGACTATAGAGACTATGTAGAGACTATAGAGACTATAGATACTATAGAGAGACTATAGAGACTATAGAGACTGTAGAGATACTATATAGACTGTAGAGAGACTGTAGAGACTATAGAGAGACTGTAGAGAGACAAGAGAGAGACCGTAGAGACTATAGAGAGACTGTAGAGAGACAGCAGAGAGACCGTAGAGACTATAGAGAGACTGTAGAGACTATAGGGACTAAAGAGACTGTAGAGACTATAGGGAGATTATAGAGAGACTGTAGAGAGACTGTAGTTACTATAGAGAGACTGTAGAGAGACTGTAGAGACTATAGAGAGACTGTAGAGACACAGCAGAGAGACCGTAGAGACTATAGAGAGACTGTAGAGAGACAGCAGAGAGACTGTAGAGACTATAGAGCAACTGTAGAGACTATAGAGAGACTGTAGAGACTATAGGGAGATTATAGAGAGACTGCAGAGAGACTGTAGAGACTATAGAGAGACTGTAGAGACTACAGAGAGACTGTAGAGAGACAGCATAGATACTGTAGATACTATAGAGAGACTGTAGAGACTATAGAGAGACTATATAGAGACTGTAGAGACTATAGAGAGACTGTAGAGACTATAGAGAGACCGTAGAGACTATAGAGAGACTGTAGATACTGTAGAGACTATAGAGAGACTGTAGAGAGATAGCAGAGAGACTGTAGATTCTCTAGAGAGACTATAGGGACTATAGAGACTGTAGAGACTGTACAGACTATAGAGAGACTGTAGAGAGACAGCAGAGAGACCGTAGAGAGACTATAGAGACTACAGAGAGACTGTAGAGAGACAGCAGAGAGACCATAGAGACTACAGAGAGACTGTAGAGAGACAGCACAGAGAGACTGTATGGACTATGAAGAGACTGTAGAGACTATAGAGAGACTGTAGAGAGACAGCAGAGAGACCGTAGAGAGACCGTAGAGACTACATAGAGACTGTAGAGAGACAGCACAGAGAGACTGCCAGTAGAGTTTCTGACAGCTAACACATCTTTGATGCGCTCAGATTATTTAATGGACTCTATCTTGACTGGTCGTAACAGTATAGTCCAGAGTTTCTTAAACTATGGGTCGGGACCGAAGGTGGGCCCTGGGCATGTGAGAGGTGGGGACCAATTTATGACAATAAACAGGGAAACAGGTCGGTTTCTTAATGATTAAATCACTTAAATGTGTGACACAGAATGTTACATCAAAGAGGTTTTCCATTTCTCTAATGTAGTGTTATCTTTCAACTGTGGATTAACAGTCTGGGTTTGTCGTTGAATTGTGGATTAACAGTCTGGGTTTGTCGTTGAATTGTGGATTAACAGTCTGGGTTTGTCGTTGAATTGTGGATTAACAGTCTGGGTTTGTCTGTGAACTGTGGATTAACAGTCTGGGTTTGTCTGTGAACTGTGGATTAACAGTCTGGGTTTGTCTGTGAACTGTGGATTAACAGTCTGGGTTTGTCTGTGAACTGTGGATTAACAGTCTGGGTTTGTCTGTGAACTGTGGATTAACAGTCTGGGTTTGTCTGTGAACTGTGGATTAACAGTCTGGGTTTGTCTTTGAACGGTGGATTAACAGTCTGGGTTTGTCTTTGAACTGTGGATTAACAGTCTGGGTTTGTCTGTGAACTGTGGATTAACAGTCTGGGTTTGTCTGTGAACTGTGGATTAACAGTCTGGGTTTGTCTGTGAACTGTGGATTAACAGTCTGGGTTTGTCTGTGAACTGTGGATTAACAGCCTGGGTTTGTCTGTGAACTGTGGATTAACAGCCTGGGTTTGTCTGTGAACTGTGGATTAACAGTCTGGGTTTGTCTGTGAACTGTGGATTAACAGTCTGGGTTTGTCTGTGAACTGTGGATTAACAGTCTGGGTTTGTCTGTGAACTGTGGATTAACAGCCTGGGTTTGTCTGTGAACTGTGGATTAACAGCCTGGGTTTGTCTGTGAACTGTGGATTAACAGCCTGGGTTTGTCTGTGAACT
Source organism: Oncorhynchus clarkii lewisi (assembly GCF_045791955.1). Taxonomy (NCBI): domain Eukaryota; kingdom Metazoa; phylum Chordata; class Actinopteri; order Salmoniformes; family Salmonidae; genus Oncorhynchus; species Oncorhynchus clarkii. The sequence goes on from NC_092153.1 coordinate 4,710,999, forward strand.
GTGGATCAACAGTCTGGGTTTGTGGATTAACAGTCTGGGTTTGTGGATCAACAGTCTGGGTTTGTGGATTAACAGTCTGGGTTTGTCTGTGAACTGTGGATTAACAGTCTGGGTTTGTCTGTGAACTGTGGATTAACAGCCTGGGTTTGTCTGTGAACTGTGGATTAACAGCCTGGGTTTGTCTGTGAACTGTGGATTAACAGCCTGGGTTTGTCTGTGAACTGTGGATTAACAGCCTGGGTTTGTCTGTGAACTGTGGATTAACAGCCTGGGTTTGTCTGTGAACTGTGGATTAACAGTCTGGGTTTGTCTGTGAACTGTGGATTAACAGTCTGGGTTTGTCTGTGAACTGTGGATTAACAGTCTGGGTTTGTCTGTGAACTGTGGATTAACAGCCTGGGTTTGTCTGTGAACTGTGGATGAACAGTCTGGGTTTGTCTGTGAACTGTGGATCAACAGTCTGGGTTTGTCTGTGAACTGTGGATCAACAGTCTGGGTTTGTCTGTGAACTGTGGATCAACAGTCTGGGTTTGTCTGTGAACTGTGGATTAACAGTCTGGGTTTGTCTGTGAACTGTGGATTAACAGTCTGGGTTTGTCTGTGAACTGTGGATTAACAGTCTGGGTTTGTCTGTGAACTGTGGATTAACAGCCTGGGTTTGTCTGTGAACTGTGGATTAACAGCCTGGGTTTGTCTGTGAACTGTGGATTAACAGTCTGGGTTTGTCTGTGAACTGTGGATTAACAGCCTGGGTTTGTCTGTGAACTGTGGATCAACAGTCTGGGTTTGTGGATTAACAGTCTGGGTTTGTGGATCAACAGTCTGGGTTTGTGGATTAACAGTCTGGGTTTGTCTGTGAACTGTGGATTAACAGTCTGGGTTTGTCTGTGAACTGTGGATTAACAGCCTGGGTTTGTCTGTGAACTGTGGATTAACAGCCTGGGTTTGTCTGTGAACTGTGGATTAACAGCCTGGGTTTGTCTGTGAACTGTGGATTAACAGCCTGGGTTTGTCTGTGAACTGTGGATTAACAGCCTGGGTTTGTCTGTGAACTGTGGATTAACAGTCTGGGTTTGTCTGTGAACTGTGGATTAACAGTCTGGGTTTGTCTGTGAACTGTGGATTAACAGCCTGGGTTTGTCTGTGAACTGTGGATTAACAGTCTGGGTTTGTCTGTGAACTGTGGATCAACAGTCTGGGTTTGTCTGTGAACTGTGGATCAACAGTCTGGGTTTGTCTGTGAACTGTGGATCAACAGTCTGGGTTTGTCTGTGAACTGTGGATTAACAGTCTGGGTTTGTCTGTGAACTGTGGATTAACAGTCTGGGTTTGTCTGTGAACTGTGGATTAACAGTCTGGGTTTGTCTGTGAACTGTGGATTAACAGCCTGGGTTTGTCTGTGAACTGTGGATTAACAGCCTGGGTTTGTCTGTGAACTGTGGATTAACAGTCTGGGTTTGTCTGTGAACTGTGGATTAACAGTCTGGGTTTGTCTGTGAACTGTGGATCAACAGTCTGGGTTTGTCTGTGAACTGTGGATCAACAGTCTGGGTTTGTCTGTGAACTGTGGATTAACAGTCTGGGTTCGTCTGTGAACTGTGGATTAACAGTCTGGGTTTGTCTGTGAACTGTGGATCAACAGTCTGGGTTTGTCTGTGAACTGTGGATCAACAGTCTGGGTTTGTCTGTGAACTGTGGATCAACAGTCTGGGTTTGTCTGTGAACTGTGGATTAACAGTCTGGGTTTGTCTGTGAACTGTGGATTAACAGTCTGGGTTTGTCTGTGAACTGTGGATTAACAGCCTGGGTTTGTCTGTGAACTGTGGATTAACAGTCTGGGTTTGTCTGTGAACTGTGGATTAACAGCCTGGGTTTGTCTGTGAACTGTGGATTAACAGTCTGGGTTTGTCTGTGAACTGTGGATTAACAGCCTGGGTTTGTCTGTGAACTGTGGATTAACAGTCTGGGTTTGTCTGTGAACTGTGGATTAACAGTCTGGGTTTGTCTGTGAACTGTGGATTAACAGTCTGGGTTTGTCTTTCAACTGTGGATTAAGAGTCTGGGTTTGTCTGTGAACTGTGGATTAACAGTCTGGGTTTGTCTGTGAACTGTGGATCAACAGTCTGGGTTTGTCTGTGAACTGTGGATCAACAGTCTGGGTTTGTCTGTGAACTGTGGATTAACAGTCTGGGTTTGTCTGTGAACTGTGGATTAACAGTCTGGGTTTGTCTGTGAACTGTGGATTAACAGCCTGGGTTTGTCTGTGAACTGTGGATTAACAGTCTGGGTTTGTCTGTGAACTGTGGATTAACAGCCTGGGTTTGTCTGTGAACTGTGGATTAACAGTCTGGGTTTGTCTGTGAACTGTGGATTAACAGCCTGGGTTTGTCTGTGAACTGTGGATTAACAGTCTGGGTTTGTCTGTGAACTGTGGATTAACAGTCTGGGTTTGTCTGTGAACTGTGGATTAACAGTCTGGGTTTGTCTGTGAACTGTGGATTAACAGTCTGGGTTTGTCTTTCAACTGTGGATTAAGAGTCTGGGTTTGTCTGTGAACTGTGGATTAACAGTCTGGGTTTGTCTGTGAACTGTGGATTAACAGTCTGGGTTTGTGGCACCAGAGATATTTTGTTATATTCCTCTGCCTGGTCTGGAATCTAGACATGAAAGGAAATATATAAAGAGACAGCAAAATGAAACATTGAGTACCTCTCACACACAGGTCAACTCCAGGCATTTTATTATCACTATTCAATATACCCCTGATCTCAGTACTACAATACAATATACCCCTGAACTCAGTACTACAATACAATATACCCCTGAACTCAGTACTACAATACAATATACCCCTGAACTCAGTACTACAATACACCCCTGAACTCAGTACTACAATACAATATACCCCTGAACTCAGTACTACAATACACCCCTGAACTCAGTACTACAATACAATATACCCCTGAACTCAGTACTACAACACAATATACCCCTGAACTCAGTACTACAATACACCCCTGAACTCAGTACTACAATACAATACACCCCTGAACTCAGTACTACAATATACCCCTGAACTCAGTACTACAATACAATACACCCCTGAACTCAGTACTACAATACACCCCTGAACTCAGTACTACAATACACCCTGAACTCAGTACTACAATACAATACACCCCTGAACTCAGTACTACAATACACCCCTGAACTCAGTACTACAATACACCCCTGAACTCAGTACTACAATACAATACACCCCTGAACTCAGTACTACAATATACCCCTGAACTCAGTACTACAATACAATACACCCCTGAACTCAGTACTACAATACACCCTGAACTCAGTACTACAATACAATACACCCCTGAACTCAGTACTACAATACACCCCTGAACTCAGTACTACAATACACCCTGAACTCAGTACTACAATACAATACACCCCTGAACTCAGTACTACAATACACCCTTGAACTCAGTACTACAATACACCCCTGAACTCAGTACTACAATACACCCTGAACTCAGTACTACAATACAATACACCCCTGAACTCAGTACTACAATACACCCCTGAACTCAGTACTACATTATACCCCTGAACTCAGTACTACATTATACCCCTGAACTCAGTACTACATTATACCCCTGAACTCAGTACTACAATACACCCCTGAACTCAGTACTACAATACACCCCTGAACTCAGTACTAAAATATACCCCTGAACTCAGTACTACAATACACCCCTGAACTCAGTACTACAATACACCCTGAACTCAGTACTAGAATACAATACACCCCTGAACTCAGTACTACAATACACCCTTGAACTCAGTACTACAATACACCCCTGAACTCAGTACTACAATACACCCTGAACTCAGTACTACAATACAATACACCCCTGAACTCAGTACTACAATACACCCCTGAACTCAGTACTACATTATACCCCTGAACTCAGTACTACATTATACCCCTGAACTCAGTACTACATTATACCCCTGATATCAGTACTACATTATACCCCTGAACTCAGTACTACAATACACCCCTGAACTCAGTACTACAATACACCCCTGAACTCAGTACTAAAATATACCCCTGAACTCAGTACTACAATACACCCCTGAACTCAGTACTACAATACACCCCTGAACTCAGTACTACAATACACCCCTGAACTCAGTACTAAAATATACCCCTGAACTCAGTACTAAAATACACCCCTGAACTCAGTACTAAAATATACCCCTGAACTCAGTACTAAAATACACCCCTGAACTCAGTACTACAATACAATACACCCCTGATCTCAGTACTACAATACACCCCTGAACTCAGTACTACAATACACCCCTGAACTCAGTACTAAAATATACAACTGAACTCAGTACTACAATACACCCCTGAACTCAGTACTACAATACAATACACCCCTGAACTCAGTACTAGTATACAATACACCCCTGAACTCAGTACTACAATACACCCCTGAACTCAGTACTACAATACACCCCTGAACTCAGTACTAAAATATACAACTGAACTCAGTACTACAATACACCCCTGAACTCAGTACTACAATACAATACACCCCTGATCTCAGTACTACATTATACCCCTGAACTAAGTACTACAATACAATACACCCCTGAACTCAATACTAGTATACAATACACCCCTGAACTCAGTACTACAATATACCCCTGAACTCAGTACTACAATACAATACACCCCTGAACTCAGTACTACAATACACCCTGAACTCAGTGCTACAATACAATACACCCCTGAACTCAGTAATACAATACACCCCTGAACTCAGTACTACAATACACCCTGAACTCAGTACTATAATACAATACACCCCTGAACTCAGTACTACAATACACCCCTGAACTCAGTACTACAATACACCCTGAACTCAGTACTACAATACAATACACCCCTGAACTCAGTACTACAATACACCCCTGAACTCAGTACTACATTATACCCCTGAACTCAGTACTACATTATACCCCTGAACTCAGTACTACATTATACCCCTGAACTCAGTACTACATTATACCCCTGAACTCAGTACTACAATACACCCCTGAACTCAGTACTACAATACACCCCTGAACTCAGTACTAAAATATACCCCTGAACTCAGTACTACAATACACCCCTGAACTCAGTACTACAATACACCCCTGAACTCAGTACTACAATACACCCCTGAACTCAGTACTAAAATATACCCCTGAACTCAGTACTACAATACACCCCTGAACTCAGTACTACAATACAATACACCCCTGATCTCAGTACTACATTATACCCCTGAACTAAGTACTACAATACAATACACCCCTGAACTCAGTACTAGTATACAATACACCCCTGAACTCAGTACTACAATACACCCCTGAACTCAGTACTACAATACACCCCTGAACTCAGTACTACAATACACCCCTGAACTCAGTACTAAAATATACAACTGAACTCAGTACTACAATACACCCCTGAACTCAGTACTACAATACAATACACCCCTGATCTCAGTACTACATTATACCCCTGAACTAAGTACTACAATACAATACACCCCTGAACTCAGTACTAGTATACAATACACCCCTGAACTCAGTACTACAATACACCCCTGAACTCAGTACTACAATACACCCCTGAACTCAGTACTAAAATATACAACTGAACTCAGTACTACAATACACCCCTGAACTCAGTACTACAATACAATACACCCCTGATCTCAGTACTACATTATACCCCTGAACTAAGTACTACAATACAATACACCCCTGAACTCAATACTAGTATACAATACACCCCTGAACTCAGTACTACAATATACCCCTGAACTCAGTACTACAATACAATACACCCCTGAACTCAGTACTACAATACACCCTGAACTCAGTGCTACAATACAATACACCCCTGAACTCAGTAATACAATACACCCCTGAACTCAGTACTACAATACACCCTGAACTCAGTACTATAATACAATACACCCCTGAACTCAGTACTACAATACACCCCTGAACTCAGTACTACAATACACCCTGAACTCAGTACTACAATACAATACACCCCTGAACTCAGTACTACAATACACCCCTGAACTCAGTACTACATTATACCCCTGAACTCAGTACTACATTATACCCCTGAACTCAGTACTACATTATACCCCTGAACTCAGTACTACATTATACCCCTGAACTCAGTACTACAATACACCCCTGAACTCAGTACTACAATACACCCCTGAACTCAGTACTAAAATATACCCCTGAACTCAGTACTACAATACACCCCTGAACTCAGTACTACAATACACCCCTGAACTCAGTACTACAATACACCCCTGAACTCAGTACTAAAATATACCCCTGAACTCAGTACTACAATACACCCCTGAACTCAGTACTACAATACAATACACCCCTGATCTCAGTACTACATTATACCCCTGAACTAAGTACTACAATACAATACACCCCTGAACTCAGTACTAGTATACAATACACCCCTGAACTCAGTACTACAATACACCCCTGAACTCAGTACTACAATACACCCCTGAACTCAGTACTACAATACACCCCTGAACTCAGTACTAAAATATACAACTGAACTCAGTACTACAATACACCCCTGAACTCAGTACTACAATACACCCCTGAACTCAGTACTAAAATATACAACTGAACTCAGTACTACATTATACCCCTGAACTAAGTACTACAATACAATACACCCCTGAACTCAGTACTAGTATACAATACACCCCTGAACTCAGTACTACAATACACCCCTGAACTCAGTACTACAATACACCCCTGAACTCAGTAATACAATACACCCCTGAACTCAGTACTAAAATATACAACTGAACTCAGTACTACAATACACCCCTGAACTCAATACTACAATACAATACACCCCTGATCTCAGTACTACAATACACCCCTGAACTCAGTACTAAAATATACAACTGAACTCAGTACTACATTATACCCCTGAACTAAGTACTACAATACAATACACCCCTGAACTCAGTACTAGTATACAATACACCCCTGAACTCAGTACTACAATATTCCCCTGAACTCAGTACTAGTATACAATACACCCTGAACTCAGTACTGAAATATACCCCTGAACTCAGTACTACAATACAATATACCCTTGAACTCAGTACTACAATACACCCCTGAACTCAGTACTACAATACACCCCTGTACTCAGTACTACAATACACCCCTGGACTCAGTACCACAATATACCTCTGAACTCAGTACTACAATAAAATATACCCCTGAACTCAGTACTACAATAAAATATACCCCTGAACTCAGTACTACACTACAATACACCCCTGAACTCAGTACTAGTATACAATACTCCCCTGAACTCAGTACTACAATACAATATATCCCTGAACTCAGTACTACAATACAATACACCCATGAACTCAGTACTAGTATACAATACTCCCCTGAACTCAGTACTAGTATACAATACTCCCCCGAACTCAGTACTACAATACAATATACCCCTGAACTCAGTACTGCAATACAACGCCGAAATCAGTACTCATCCAGCTGGTCCTGGTCCTGAGTTCACAAAACTGTTCTACTAACACACTGACACCTCAGTCCCCTCATCCAGCTGGTCCTGGTGCTGAATTCACAAACCTGTTCTACTAACACACTGAATCCTCAGTCCCCTCATCCAGCTGGTCCTGAGTTCACAAACCTGTTCTACTAACACACTGAAAGATCAGTCCCCTCATCCAGCTGGTCCTGAGTTCACAAACCTGTTCTACTAACACACTGAAAGATCAGTCCCCTCATCCAGCTGGTCCTGAGTTCACTAACCTGTTCTACTAACACACTGAAGCCTCAGTCCCCTCATCCAGGTGGTCCTGAGTTCACAAACCTGTTCAACTAACACACTGAAGCCTCAGTCCCCTCATCCAGCTGGTCCTGGCGCTGAGTTCACAAACCTGTTCTACTAACACACAGAAGCCTCAGTCCCCTCATCCAGCTGGTCCTGAGTTCACAAACCTGTTCTACTAACACACTGAAGCCCCAGCCCTCTCATCCATCTGGTCCTGAGTTCTCAAACCTGTTCTACTAACACACTGAAGCCTCAGTCCCCTCATCCAGCTGGTCCTGAGATCACAAACCTGTTCTACTAACACACTGAAGCCTCAGTCCCCTCATCCAGCTGGTGCTGAGTTCACAAACCTGTTCTACTAACACACAGAAGCCTCAGTCCCCTCATCCAGCTTGTCCTGAGGTCACAAACCTGTTCTACTAACACAATGAAGCCTCAGCCCCCTCATCCAGCTGGTCCTGAGTTCACAAACCTGTTCTACTAACACACTGAAGCCCCAGCCCTCTCATCCAGCTGGTCCTGAGTTCACAAACCTGTTCTACTAACACACTGAAGCCTCAGTCCTCACCTCCAGCTGGTCCTGAGTTCACAAACCTGTTCTACTAACACACTGAAGCCTCAGTCCCCTCATCCAGCGGGTCCTGGTGCTGAGTTCACAAACCTGTTCTACTAACACACTGAATCCTCAGTCCTCACCTCCAGCTGGTCCTGAGGTCTAAAACCTGTTCTACTAACACACAGAGGCCTCAGTCCCCTCATCCAGCTGGTGCTGAGTTCACAAACCTGTTCTACTAACGCACAGAAGCCTCAGTCCCCTCATCCAGCTTGTCCTTAAGTCACAAACCTGTTCTACTAACACAATGAAGCCTCAGCCCCCTCATCCAGGTGGTCCTGAGTTCACAAACCTGTTCAACTAACACACTGAAGCCTCAGTCCCCTCATCCAGCTGGTCCTGGCGCTGAGTTCACAAACCTGTTCTACTAACACACAGAAGCCTCAGTCCCCTCATCCAGCTGGTGATGAGTTCACAAACCTGTTCTACTAACGCACAGAAGCCTCAGTCCCCTCATCCAGCTTGTCCTTAAGTCACAAATCTGTTCTACTAACACAATGAAGCCTCAGCCCCCTCATCCAGCTTGTCCTGAGGTCACAAACCTGTTCTACTAACACAATGAAGCCTCAGCCCCCTCATCCAGCTGGTCCTGAGTTCACAAACCTGTTCTACTAACACACTGAAGCCTCAGCCCTCTCATCCAGCTGGTCCTGAGTTCACAAACCTGTTCTACTAACACACTGAAGCCTCAGTCCTCACCTCCAGCTGGTCCTGAGTTCACAAACCTGTTCTACTAACACACTGAAGCCTCAGTCCCCTCATCCAGCGGGTCCTGGTGCTGAGTTCACAAACCTGTTCTACTAACACACTGAATTCTCAGTCCTCACCTCCAGCTGGTCCTGAGGTCTAAAACCTGTTCTACTAACACACAGAGGCCTCAGTCCCCTCATCCAGCTGGTGCTGAGTTCACAAACCTGTTCTACTAACGCACAGAAGCCTCAGTCCCCTCATCCAGCTTGTCCTTAAGTCACAAACCTGTTCTACTAACACAATGAAGCCTCAGCCCCCTCATCCAGGTGGTCCTGAGTTCACAAACCTGTTCAACTAACACACTGAAGCCTCAGTCCCCTCATTCAGCTGGTCCTGGCGCTGAGTTCACAAACCTGTTCTACTAACACACAGAAGCCTCAGTCCCCTCATCCAGCTGGTCCTGAGTTCACAAACCTGTTCTACTAACACACTGAAGCCCCAGCCCTCTCATCCATCTGGTCCTGAGTTCTCAAACCTGTTCTACTAACACACTGAAGCCTCAGTCCCCTCATCCAGCTGGTCCTGAGATCACAAACCTGTTCTACTAACACACTGAAGCCTCAGTCCCCTCATCCAGCTGGTGCTGAGTTCACAAACCTGTTCTACTAACACACAGAAGCCTCAGTCCCCTCATCCAGCTTGTCCTGAGGTCACAAACCTGTTCTACTAACACAATGAAGCCTCAGCCCCCTCATCCAGCTGGTCCTGAGTTCACAAACCTGTTCTACTAACACACTGAAGCCCCAGCCCTCTCATCCAGCTGGTCCTGAGTTCACAAACCTGTTCTACTAACACACTGAAGCCTCAGTCCTCACCTCCAGCTGGTCCTGAGTTCACAAACCTGTTCTACTAACACACTGAAGCCTCAGTCCCCTCATCCAGCGGGTCCTGGTGCTGAGTTCACAAACCTGTTCTACTAACACACTGAATCCTCAGTCCTCACCTCCAGCTGGTCCTGAGGTCTAAAACCTGTTCTACTAACACACAGAGGCCTCAGTCCCCCCATCCAGCTGGTGCTGAGTTCACAAACCTGTTCTACTAACGCACAGAAGCCTCAGTCCCCTCATCCAGCTTGTCCTTAAGTCACAAACCTGTTCTACTAACACAATGAAGCCTCAGCCCCCTCATCCAGCTGGTCCTGAGTTCACAAACCTGTTCTACTAACACACTGAAGCCCCAGCCCTCTCATCCAGCTGGTCCTGAGTTCACAAACCTGTTCTACTAACACACTGAAGCCTCAGTCCCCTCATCCAGCTGGTCCTGAGTTCACAAACCTGTTCTACTAACACACTGAAGCCTCAGTCCCCTCATCCAAATGGTCCTGGGTCTGAGTTCTCAAACCTGTTCGAATAACACACTTAAGCCTCAGTCCCCTCATCCATTTTGTCCTTAGTTCACAAACCTGTTCTACTAACACACTGAAGCCTCAGTTGCCTCATCCAGCTGGTCCTGGGTCTGAGTTCTCAAACCTGTTCGACTAACACACTGAAGCCTCAGTCCCCTCATCCAGTTGGTCCAGAGTTCACAAACCTGTTCTACTAACACACTGAAGCCTCAATCCTCACCTCCAGCTGGTCCTGAGTTACCAAACCTGTTCTACTAACACACTGAAGCCTCAGTCCCCTCATCCAGCGGGTCCTGGTGCTGAGTTCACAAACCTGTTCTACTAACACACTGAATCCTCAGTCCCCTCATCCAGCTGGTCCTGGGGTTGAGTTCACAAACCTGTTCTACTAACACACTGAAGCCTCAGTCCCCTCATCCAGCTGGTCCTGGGTCTTTCTCAAACCTGTTTGACTAACACACTGAAGCCTCAGTCCCCTCATCCAGTTGGTCCTGAGTTCACAAACCTGTTCTACTAACACACTGAAGCCTCAGTCCCCTCATCCAGCTGGTCCTGGGTCTTTCTCAAACCTGTTCGACTAACACACTGAAGCCTCAGTCCCCTCATCCAGTTGGTCCTGAGTTCACAAACCTGTTCTACTAACACACTGAAGCCTCAGTCCCCTCATCCAGCTGGTCCTGGGTCTTTCTCAAACCTGTTCGACTAACACACTGAAGCCTCAGTCCCCTCATCCAGTTGGTCCTGAGTTCACAAACCTGTTCTACTAACACACTGAAGCCTCAGTCCCCTCATCCAGCTGGTCCTGGGTCTGAGTTCTCAAACCTGTTTGACTAAAACACTGAAGCCTCAGTCCCCTCATCCAGTTGGTCCTGAGTTCACAAACCTGTTCTACTAACACACTGAAGCCTCAATCCCCCCATCCAGCTGGTCCTGAGTTCACAAACCTGTTCTACTAACACACTGAAGCCTCAGTCCCCTCATCCAGCGGGTCCTGGTGCTGAGTTCACAAACCTGTTCTACTAACACACTGAAGCCTCAGTCCCCTCATCCAGCTGGTGCTGAGTTCACAAACCTGTTCTACTAACACAGAGAAGCCTCAGTCCCCTCATCCAGCTTGTCCTGAGGTCACAAACCTGTTCTACTAACACAATGAAGCCTCAGCCCCCTCATCCAGCTGGTCCTGAGTTCACAAACCTGTTCTACTAACACACTGAAGCCCCAGCCCTCTCATCCAGCTGGTCCTGAGTTCACAAACCTGTTCTACTAACACACTGAAGCCTCAGTCCCCTCATCCAGCTGGTCCTGAGTTCACAAACCTGTTCTACTAACACACTGAAGCCTCAGTCCCCTCATCCAGTTGGTCCTGAGTTCACAAACCTGTTCTACTAACACACTGAAGCCTCAGTCCCCTCATCCAGCTGGTCCTGGGTCTGAGTTCTCAAACCTGTTCGACGAACACACTGAAGCCTCAGTCCCCTCATCCAGTTGGTCCTGAGTTCACAAACCTGTTCTACTAACACACTGAAGCCTCAGTCCCCTCATCCAGTTGGTCCTGAGTACACAAACCTGTTCTACTAACACACTGAAGCCTCAGTCCCCTCATCCAGTTGGTCCTGAGTTAACAAACCTGTTCTACTAACACACTGAAGCCTCAATCCCCCCATCCAGCTCGTCCTGAGTTCACAAACCTGTTCTACTAACACACAGAAGCCTCAGTCCCCTCATCCAGCTTGTCCTGAGGTCACAAACCTTTTCTACTAACACAATGAAGCCTCAGCCCCCTCATCCAGCTGGTCCTGAGTTCACAAACCTGTTCTACTAACACACTGAAGCCCCAGCCCTCTCATCCAGCTGGTCCTGAGTTCACAAACCTGTTCTACTAACACACTGAAGCCTCAGTCCCCTCATCCAGCTGGTCCTGAGTTCACAAACCTGTTCTACTAACACACTGAAGCCTCAGTCCCCTCATCCAAATGGTCCTGGGTCTGAGTTCTCAAACCTGTTCGAATAACACACTTAAGCCTCAGTCCCCTCATCCATTTTGTCCTGAGTTCACAAACCTGTTCTACTAACACACTGAAGCCTCAGTCCCCTCATCCAGCTGGTCCTGGGTCTGAGTTCTCAATCCTGTTCTACTAACATACTGAAGCCTCAGTCCTTTCATCCAGCTGGTCCTGGGTCTGAGTTCTCAAACCTGTTCGACTAACACACTGAAGCCTCAGTCCCCTCATCCATTTTGTCCTGAGTTCACAAACCTGTTCTACTAACACACTGAAGCCTCAGTCCCCTCATCCAGCTGGTCCTGGGTCTGAGTTCTCAATCCTGTTCTACTAACATACTGAAGCCTCAGTCCTTTCATCCAGCTGGTCCTGGGGTTGAGTTCACAAACCTGTTCTACTAACACACTGAAGCCTCAGTCCCCTCATCCAGCTGGTCCTGGGGTTGAGTTCACAAACCTGTTCTACTAACACACTGAAGCCTCAGTCCCCTCATCCAGCTGGTCCTGGGTCTGAGTTCACTAACCTGTTCTACTAACACCCTGAAGCCTCAGGACCAGAACATCCAATCAATCAGAATAAACCAAATTACAACAAAGTCCAAACATAGCTACTTTGCTTATTAATGACTACATTATTATCTGTCCCTAAATAGACAGTACACCATAGCTAACTATTTGACCATGGTTACTGATCAAAACCTTAGAAAAACCTTGACAAAGTTCAGGCTCAGTGAGCACAGCCTTGCCATTGAGAAGGGTAGACACAGGAAAACCTGGCTCTCTGTAGAGGAAAGGCTGTGCAACCACTGCACAACAGCAGAACCTGAGACAGAGCTGCATTTCCTAACAAAATGTCAAAAATATAAAACAATTAGAGAGTGTAATTTCCCCAAATTTGAAAACCTTATTCAAGGTTTTACAAGACCTCTCTGATGAGAATAGGCCACCCGTCCTGTTGGTGGAGGACGCAGAAAGCTGTGGGTTGGCAGCACACTACATTGGGGACAGTGTCTGACAGACCAATCAACCTGCACATGTCCTCTACTGTTTTCTTAATGTTATTGTTCAATGTTATGGTTGTTCGGGACCCTTGGTTGTTGTTGTTGTTACTGTTGTCCCGGTTGTTTAGACCCTTGGTTGTTGTTGCTGTTACTGTTGTCCCGGTTGTTTAGACCCTTGGTTGTTGTTGTTGTTACTGTTGTCCCGGTTGTTTAGACCCTTGGTTGTTGTTGTTGTAACTGTTGTCCCGGTTGTTTAGACCCTTGGTTGTTGTTGTTGTTGTCCCGGTTGTTTAGACCCTTGGTTGTTGTTGTTACTGTTGTCCCGGTTGTTCAGACCCTTGGTGGTTGTTGTTGTTACTGTTGTCCCGGTTGTTTAGACCCTTGGTTGTTGTTGTTGTTACTGTTGTCCCGGTTGTTTAGAGCCTTGGTTGTTGTTGTTGCTACTGTTGTCCCGGTTGTTTAGACCCTTGGTTGTTGTTGTTGTTACTGTTGTCCCGGTTGTTTAGACACTTGGTTGTTGTTGTTGTTACTGTTGTCCCGGTTGTTTAGACAATTGGTTGTTGTTGTTGTTGTCCCGGTTGTTTAGACCCTTGGTTGTTGTTGTTGTTACTGTTGTCCCGGTTGTTCAGACCCTTGGTTGTTGTTGTTGTTACTGTTGTCCCGGTTGTTTAGACCCTTGGTTGTTGTTGTTGTTACTGTTGTCCCGGTTGTTCAGACCCTTGGTTGTTGTTGTTACTGTTGTCCTGGTTGTTTAGACCCTTGGTTGTTGTTGTTGTTACTGTTGTCCCGGTTGTTCAGACCCTTGGTTGTTGTTGTTGTTACTGTTGTCCCGGTTGTTTAGACCCTTGGTTGTTGTTGTTGTTACTGTTGTCCCGGTTGTTCAGACCCTTGGTTGTTGTTGTTACTGTTGTCCTGGTTGTTTAGACCCTTGGTTGTTGTTGTTGTTACTGTTGTCCCGGTTGTTTAGACACTTGGTTGTTGTTGTTACTGTTGTCCCGGTTGTTCAGACCCTTGGTTGTTGTTGTTGTTACTGTTGTCCCGGTTGTTCAGACCCTTGGTTGTTGTTGTTACTGTTGTCCTGGTTGTTTAGACCCTTGGTGGTTGTTGTTGTTACTGTTGTCCCGGTTGTTTAGAGCCTTGGTTGTTGTTGTTGCTACTGTTGTCCCGGTTGTTTAGACCCTTGGTGGTTGTTGTTGTTACTGTTGTCCCGGTTGTTTAGAGCCTTGGTTGTTGTTGTTGTTACTGTTGTCCCGGTTGTTTAGACCCTTGGTTGTTGTTGTTACTGTTGTCCTGGTTGTTTAGACACTTGGTTGTTGTTGTTACTGTTGTCCCGGTTGTTTAGACCCTTGGTGGTTGTTGTTGTTACTGTTGTCCCGGTTGTTTAGACCCTTGGTTGTTGTTGTTACTGTTGTCCCGGTTGTTTAGACCCTTGGTGGTTGTTGTTGTTACTGTTGTCCCGGTTGTTTAGACCCTTGGTGGTTGTTGTTGTTACTGTTGTCCCGGTTGTTTAGACCCTTGGTGGTTGTTGTTGTTACTGTTGTCCCGGTTGTTTAGATCCTTGGTTGTTGTTGTTACTGTTGTCCCGGTTGTTTAGACCCTTGGTTGTTGTTGTTGTTACTGTTGTCCCGGTTGTTTAGACCCTTGGTTGTTGTTGTTGTTACTGTTGTCCCGGTTGTTTAGATCCTTGGTTGTTGTTGTTACTGTTGTCCCGGTTGTTTAGACCCTTGGTTGTTGTTGTTGTTACTGTTGTCCCGGTTGTTCAGACCCTTGGTTGTTGTTGTTGTTACTGTTGTCCCGGTTGTTTAGACCCTTGGTTGTTGTTGTTGTTACTGTTGTCCCGGTTGTTTAGACCCTTGGTTGTTGTTGTTACTGTTGTCCCGGTTGTTTAGACCCTTGGTTGTTGTTGTTGTTACTGTTGTCCCGGTTGTTTAGACCCTTGGTTGTTGTTGTTGTTACTGTTGTCCCGGTTGTTTAGACCCTTGGTTGTTGTTGTTGTTACTGTTGTCCCGGTTGTTTAGACAATTGGTTGTTGTTGTTGTTGTCCCGGTTGTTTAGACCCTTGGTTGTTGTTGTTGTTACTGTTGTCCCGGTTGTTTAGACCCTTGGTTGTTGTTGTTGTTACTGTTGTCCCGGTTGTTTAGACAATTGGTTGTTGTTGTTGTTGTCCCGGTTGTTTAGACCCTTGGTTGTTGTTGTTGTTACTGTTGTCCCGGTTGTTTAGACCCTTGGTTGTTGTTGTTGTTACTGTTGTCCCGTTTGTTTAGACCCTTGGTGGTTGTTGTTGTTGTTACTGTTGTCCTGGTTGTTTAGACACTTGGTTGTTGTTGTTGTTACTGTTGTCCTGGTTGTTTAGACCCTTGGTTGTTGTTGTTGTTACTGTTGTCCCGGTTGTTTAGACCCTTGGTTGTTGTTGTTACTGTTGTCCCGGTTGTTTAGACCCTTGGTTGTTGTTGTTGTTACTGTTGTCCTGGTTGTTTAGACCCTTGGTTGTTGTAGTTGTTACTGTTGTCCCGGTTGTTTAGACCCTTGGTTGTTGTTGTTGTTGTTGTCCCGGTTGTTTAGACCCTTGGTTGTTGTTGTTACTGTTGTCCCGGTTGTTTAGACCCTTGGTTGTTGTTGTTGTTACTGTTGTCCCGGTTGTTTAGACCCTTGGTGGTTGTTGTTGTTACTGTTGTCCCGGTTGTTTAGAGCCTTGGTTGTTGTTGTTACTGTTGTCCCGGTTGTTTAGACCCTTGGTTGTTGTTGTTACTGTTGTCCCGGTTGTTTAGACCCTTGGTTGTTGTTGTTGTTACTGTTGTCCCGTTTGTTTAGACCCTTGGTGGTTGTTGTTGTTGTTACTGTTGTCCCGGTTGTTTAGACCCTTGGTTGTTGTTGTTGTTACTGTTGTCCCGTTTGTTTAGACCCTTGGTTGTTGTTGTTACTGTTGTCCCGGTTGTTTAGACCCTTGGTTGTTGTTGTTACTGTTGTCCCGGTTGTTTAGACCCTTGGTGGTTGTTGTTGTTGTTACTGTTGTCCCGGTTGTTTAGACCCTTGGTTGTTGTTGTTACTGTTGTCCCGGTTGTTTAGAGCCTTGGTTGTTGTTGTTGTTGTCCCGGTTGTTTAGACCCTTGGTTGTTGTTGTTGTTACTGTTGTCCCGGTTGTTTAGAGCCTTGGTTGTTGTTGTTGTTGTCCCGGTTGTTTAGACCCTTGGTTGTTGTTGTTGTTACTGTTGTCCCGGTTGTTTAGACCCTTGGTTGTTGTTGTTGTTACTGTTGTCCCGGTTGTTTAGACACTTGGTTGTTGTTGTTGTTACTGTTGTCCCGGTTGTTTAGAGCCTTGGTTGTTGTTGTTACTGTTGTCCCGGTTGTTTAGACACTTGGTTGTTGTTGTTGTTACTGTTGTCCCGGTTGTTTAGACACTTGGTTGTTGTTGTTACTGTTGTCCCGGTTGTTTAGACACTTGGTTGTTGTTGTTGTTACTGTTGTCCCGGTTGTTTAGACCCTTGGTTGTTGTTGTTACTGTTGTCCCGTTTGTTTAGACCCTTGGTGGTTGTTGTTGTTGTTACTGTTGTCCTGGTTGTTTAGACCCTTGGTTGTTGTTGTTACTGTTGTCCCGGTTGTTTAGACCCTTGGTGGTTGTTGTTGTTGTTACTGTTGTCCCGGTTGTTTAGACCCTTGGTTGTTGTTGTTACTGTTGTCCCGGTTGTTTAGAGCCTTGGTTGTTGTTGTTGTTGTCCCGGTTGTTTAGACCCTTGGTTGTTGTTGTTGTTACTGTTGTCCCGGTTGTTTAGAGCCTTGGTTGTTGTTGTTGTTGTCCCGGTTGTTTAGACCCTTGGTTGTTGTTGTTGTTACTGTTGTCCCGGTTGTTTAGACCCTTGGTTGTTGTTGTTGTTACTGTTGTCCCGGTTGTTTAGACACTTGGTTGTTGTTGTTGTTACTGTTGTCCCGGTTGTTTAGAGCCTTGGTTGTTGTTGTTACTGTTGTCCCGGTTGTTTAGACACTTGGTTGTTGTTGTTGTTACTGTTGTCCCGGTTGTTTAGACACTTGGTTGTTGTTGTTACTGTTGTCCCGGTTGTTTAGACACTTGGTTGTTGTTGTTGTTACTGTTGTCCCGGTTGTTTAGACCCTTGGTTGTTGTTGTTACTGTTGTCCCGGTTGTTTAGACCCTTGGTTGTTGTTGTTGTTACTGTTGTCCCGGTTGTTTAGATCCTTGGTTGTTGTTGTTGTTACTGTTGTCCCGGTTGTTCAGACCCTTGGTTGTTGTTGTTACTGTTGTCCCGGTTGTTTAGACCCTTGGTTGTTGTTGTTGTTACTGTTGTCCCGGTTGTTTAGACCCTTGGTTGTTGTTACTGTTGTCCCGGTTGTTTAGACACTTGGTTGTTGTTGTTGTTACTGTTGTCCCGGTTGTTTAGACCCTTGGTTGTTGTTGTTGTTACTGTTGTCCCGGTTGACAATATTGATGATTATTATTTTCATATTGTAAATATCCACAGTGAGCTTTGGGCGTTGTTACATCATGCCGATAAAGACAATGGAATAGAATTGAATTGAGAAACAGATTGACAGTATGTGAGGGAGAGAGAGAGAGAGAGAGAGAGAGAGAGAGAGAGAGAGAGAGAGAGAGAGAGAGAGAGATAAAGAGAAAGAGATTGACAGTATGTGAGGGAGAGAGAGATAATGACTATGTAAGGGAGAAAGTGAGAGAGGTTGACTGTGTGAGGGAGAGAGATTGACTGTATGTGAGGGAGAGAAAGAGAGAGAGAGAGAGACATTGACCTTGTGTGAGGGAGAGAGAGAGAGAGAGAGAGACATTGACCTTGTGCGAGGGAGAGAGAGAGAGAGAGGCTTGACCTTGTGTGAGGGAGAGAGAGAGAGAGACATTGACCTTGTGTGTGAGAGAGAGAGAGAGAGAGAGACATTGACCTTGTGTGAGAGAGAGATAGAGAGAGAGAGAGAGACAGAGACATTGACCTTGTGTGAGAGAGAGAGAGAGAGAGAGAGAGACTTTGACCTTGTGTGTGAGAGAGAGAGAGACATTGACCTTGTGTGAGGGAGAGAAAGCCATCACCTACAGAGAGATGAACCTGGAGCAGAGTCCCCTAATCAAGCTGGTCCTGGGGCTCTGTTCACAAACACAAACACACCCTACAGAGCCCCAGGACAACAGCACAATTAGACCCAACCAAATCATGAGAAAACAAAAAGATAATTACTTGACACATTGGAAAGAATTAACAAAAAAACAGAGCAAACTAGAATGTTATTTGTCCCTAAACAGAGAGTACACAGCGGCAGAATACCTGACCACTGTGACTGACCCAAAATTAAGGAAAGCTTTGACTATGTACAGACTCAGTGAGCATAGCCTTGCTATTGAGAAAGACCACCGTAGGCAGACATGGCTCTCAAGAGAAGACAGGCTATGTGCTCACTGCCCACAAAATGAGGTGGAGACTGAGCTGCACTTCCTAACCTCCTGCCCAATGTATGACCATATTAGAGAGACATATTTCCCTCAGATTACACAGATCCACAAAGAATTCGAAAACAAATCCAATTTGGATAAACTCCCATATCTACTGGGTGAAATTCCACAGTGTGCCATCACAGCAGCAAGATTTGTGACCTGTTGCCACGAGAAAAGGGCAAACAGTGCAGAACAAACACCATTGTAAATACAACCCATATTTATGCTTATTTATTTTATCTTGTGTCCTTTAACCATTTGTACATTGTTAAAACACTGTATATATTTATAATATGACATTTGTAATGTCTTTATTGTTTTGGAACTTCTGTATGTGTAATGTTTACTGTTAATTTTTTTTTTTTTTCACTTTATATATTCACTTTATATATTATCTACCTCACTTGCTTTGGCAATGTTAACACATGTTTCCCATGCCAATAAAGCCCTTGAATTGAATTGAATTGAGAGAGACATTGACCTTGTGTGTGAGAGAGAGAGAGAGAGAGACATTGACCTTGTGTGAGAGAGAGAGAGGGAGAGAGAGAGAGAGAGAGAGAGAGAGAGAGAGAGAGAGAGAGAGAGAGAGAGAGAAAGAGAGAGAGAGACATTGACCTTGTGTGAGAGAGAGAGAGAGAGAGACAGAGAGAGAGAGAGGGAGAGAGAGAGAGAGAGAGAGAGAGACAGAGAGGGAGAGACAGAGAGAGAGAGAGAGAGAGAGAGACAGAGAGACAGAGAGACAGAAAGAGACAGAGAGAGAGAGAGAGAGACATTGACATTGTGTGAGGGAGAGAGAGTGCCCGTCCTATAAGCCCTCAGGGTAAATGATTTGGTCGGGAAAAGCAATAGTTACAAATCAATGGGCAGAAATGGACACATCAGCTGTCAGTTGTTTGTACTGAAGTTGAGTTGCATACAGACTGATAGCAAGCCAAATACTACACTGTTTCAGCCTGTGAGACAGACAGAGAGATTTAACACAGCAAACAGAGTAACAATTTAGATAAAGGTTTTAATACATCTATCTGATTTCTCTTCAAGAGAACTTAACATTTTATCGTCCTCGTCTGCTCTTCTCCTCTCCACCTTTCCTCCTCTCCTCCACTCCTCCTCTCCTCCGGTCCTCCAGTCCTCCTCTCCTCTCCTCCTCTCCTACTCTCCTCCTCTCCTCCTCTCCTCCTCCCCCTCCCTTCCTCCTCTCCTCTCCCCATCTCCTCCTCTCCACCCCTCCTCCTCTCCTCCTCTCCTCCTTTTGTCCTCTACTCCCCTACACCTCTCCTCCTCTCCACCTCTCCCCCTCTCCTCCTCTCCACCTCTCCTCCTCCTCTCTCCTCCTCCCCCTCCTCTCCTCCTCTCCTCTCCTCCACTCCTCCTCCCCTCCTCTCCTCCTCTCCACCTCTCCTCCTCCCCAACTCTCCACCTCTCCTCTCCTCCACGCCTCCTCTCCTCCTCTCCACCACTCCACCTCTCCACCTCCTCTCTCCTCCTCCCCCCATCTCATCCTCTCCTCATCTCCTCTCCTCCTCTCCTCCACTCCTCATCTCCTCCTCTCCTCCTCTCCATCTCTCCACCTCTCCAAGTCTCCACCTCTCCTCCTCTCCAACTCTCCACCTCTCCTCCTCTCCAACTCTCCACCTCTCCTCCTCTTCTCCTCTTCTCCTCTCCTCCTCTCCTCCTCTTCTCCTCTCCTCCTCTCCTCCTCTCCTCCCCTCCTCCTCTCCACCTCTCCTCCTCTTCTCCCCTCCTCCTCCTCTCCTCCCCTCCTCCTCTCCACCTCTCCTCCTCTTCACCTCTCTACCTCTCCTCCTCTTCTCCTCTCCTCCACTCCTCTCCTCCCCTCCTCCTCTCCACCTCTCCTCCTCTCCTCCTCTCCTCCTCTTCTCCTCTCCTCCTCTCCTCCTCTCCAACTCTCCTCATCTCCGCCTCTCCTCCTCTTCACCTCTCCTCCTCTCCTCCTCTCCACCTCTCCTCCTCCTCTCTTCCTCTCCTCCTCTTCTCCTCTCCACCTCTCTTTCTCTCCTCCTCTCCACCTCTCCATCTCTCTTGCTCTCCGCCTCTCCTCCTCTCCACCTCTCCTCCTCTCCTCCTCTCCACCTCTCCTCCTCCTCTCCTCCTCTCCTCCCCTCCTCCTCTCCTCCTCTTCTCCTCTCCTCCTCTCCTCCTCTCCACCTCTCTTTCTCTCCTCCTCTCCATCTCTCCATCTCTCTTGCTCTCCACCTCTCCTCCTCTCCTCCTCTCCACCTCTCCACCTCTCCTCTCCACCTCTCCTCCTCTCCTCCTCTCCACCTCTCCACCTCTCTTCCTCCTGTCCTCTGGCCCAAGGAGGTTTGATCTTTATCCATTCACCAGAGTCCTGGGGAGAGGAGAGGAGAGAGGGAGAACAGGGGAAGAGGGTAGAGGATGGGAGAGGTTATGGGGAGGAGGGTGTGAGGCCTGAGAGACTCCTGGGGAGAGGAGAGGAGAGAGGGAGACAGGGGAAGAGAATAGAGGATGGGAGAGGTTGTGGGGAGGAGGGTGTGGGGAGGAGGGTGTGAGGCCTGAGATACTCCTGGGGAGAGGAGAGGAGAGGAGAGAGGGAGAACAGGGGAAGAGAATAGAGGATGGGAGAGGTTGTGGGGAGGAGGGTGTGAGGCCTGACAGAGTCCTGGGGAGAGGAGAGGAGAGAGGGAGAACTGGGGAAGAGGTTAGAGGATGGGAGAGGTTGAGGGGAGGAGGGTGTGAGGCCTGACTGAGTCCTGGGGAGAGGAGAGGAGGGAGGGAGAACAGGGGAAGAGGGTAGAGGATGGAAGAGGTTGTGTGGAGGAGGGTGTGAGGCCTGACAGAGTCCTGGGGAGAGGAGAGGAGAGAGGGAGACAGGGGAAGAGGGTAGAGGATGGGAGAGGTTGTGGGGAGGAGGGTGTGAGGCCTGACAGAGTCCTGGGGAGAGGAGAGGAGAGAGGGAGAACAGGGGAAGAGGATAGAGGATGGGAGAGGTTGTTGGGAGGAGGGTGTGAGACCTGAGGGGTCACCACAGTCCACCCGGGCTGCTGGGCACCTCAGAGAAGGTAGCTTAATGCCCGCTGTTAATGAACTCAATGCAGACATGTGTAGAACATGGGGTTGTGTGAAACCTGATGTGTCCCTACTTGCTCCAGGAAATAGCTGGCTTTTTGCGTGTTGCCATCAGGTAAGACCCTGCAGGAGGGCGGTCACGTGGGTTAGCAAGGCGGATGTCCTGGGGTTGGAGCCTCATTGTGAGCCGAGTCAGGAGGAAGTAGTACTCACTAATCAAGCAGTGTGAAGTCCTTTGCACACACTTCTCAGGGTAACTAATGCCTCCTATTCACTCAATGCTGCAGTTCTGTGTCCCTGACAACAGCAACTTCACACCGGAGGTTCTTAAACCATTAATTTTCAAAACTACAAGTCACCTTGCAGCGAAAGTCATTACACACACACCGCAGCTACACTACAACTACACTACACTACAACTACACTGCAACTACATCTAAACTACAACTACACTACAACTACACTACAACTACACCACAACTACACCACAACTACAACTACACTACAACTGCACTATAACTACATTACAACTACAGATACACTACAACTATAGATACACTGCCGATACACTACAACTACACTACATCTACACTACAACTGCATCTACATCACAACTACATCTACACTACAACTACACTACATCTACATTACAGCTACAGATACACTACAGCTATAGATACACTACTGATACACTACAACTACACAACAACTACACTACAACTACATTACAACTACAGATACACTACAACTATAGATACACTACCGATACACTACAACTACACTACATCTACACTACAACTACACTACATATACATCACAACTACATCTACACTACAACTACATCTACACTACACCACACTACATCTACAACTACAACTACAGTTACAACTACAACTACAGCTACAACTACACTATAGATACAACTACAGCTACAGATACAACTACAGCTACAGATACAACTACAACTACAACTACACTATAGATACAACTACAGCTACAGATACAGATACAACTACAAGTTCAACTGCAGATACAACTACAGCTACAACTACACTATAGAGTCAGGTACAACTACAGTTACAACTACAACTACAGCTACAACTACAACTACACTATAGATACAACTACAGCTACAACTACACTATAGAGTCAGGTACAACTACAGTTACAACTACAGATACAGCTACATCTACAACTACAGCTACATCTACAACCAAAGCTACAGCTACATCTACAACTACAGCTACATCTACAACTACAGCTACAACTACAGCTACATCTACAACTACAGCTACATCTACAGCTACTGCTACATCTACAACTACAGCTACATCTACAACCACAGCTACATCTACAACCACAGCTACAGCCACATCTACAACTCTATCTAAAGCTACATCTACAACTCCAGCTACATCTACAACTACAGCTACATCTACAACCACAGCTACAGCCACATCTACAACTCTATCTAAAGCTACATCTACAACTCCAGCTACATCTACAACCACAGCTACAGCCACATCTACAACTCTATCTAAAGCTACATCTACAACTCCAGCTACATCTATACCCCCGAAGACATCTGGTTCTGCCTTGTTGAGTTGCTGTTATCAACTCGATGTGACGGGATGCACGTTTCCATGTTGACGTCTCAGAGGTAGATTCATCTGTCGTGTTGTATTGCTGTTACAGGTGAGACGTTGTCTCTGTGCCAAACGGCACCCTTTACCCCACACACAGTGCAGTACTTTTGAAAAGATCTCTATAGGCCCATATCAAAAGTATTGCGCTACACAGTATATGGAACAGGGTTCCGTTTGGGAGAGAACTTGACAGGTGTGTCGCTGTTGAAGAGCTGACAGGTGAGAGTCACGTTGGGCTTTAAAGGGTTAAACGGTTTAATAGCTGATTATCTGACGATTCTCAACATATAATAATTTAACATATTTTAGACTGCTGTTTAAGAAGACTAAACCAAATGTAATGAAATATTGAATTTGTCCTTCACTACTATAGTCCAGAGAAACACATTGAAAAACACATTTTATAAATGGCTAAATAGATATAAGAAAGCTCTGGAAATATTTGTGCTTTTTTGGACACATATCTAACACATCATTTTTTTGTTGCTACAAAACTACACTAGCCTACAACCACTCCTTTTGCTGACAGGTGTATACAATTGAGCACACTGCCGTGCAATCTCCATAGACAAACATTGGCATTTTGAATGGCCTTACTAAAGAGCTCAGTGAAATTTTAACGTGGCACTGGTTCTAGGATACCGCTTTTTTGGGGGGGGACAAGTCAATTAGTGACATTTCTACCTTGCTAGAGCTGCCCCCTTAGTTAACTGTAAGTGCTGTTATTGTGAAGTGGAAACGTCTATGAGCAACAGCGGCTGTCCTCGGTTGCAACCCTCACTACCGAGTTCCAAGCTGTCGCTGGAAGCAACGTGAGGACAAGAAGTCTTCGTCGGGAGCTTCATTTCCTACAGACATATCATTCCTACAGACATATCATTCCTGCAGACGTATCATTCCTGCAGACATATCATTCCTGCAGACATATCATTCCTGCAGACATATCATTCCTACAGACATATCATTCCTGCAGACATATCATTCCTGCAGACATATCATTCCTGCAGACATATCATTCCTGCAGACATATCATTCCTGCAGACATATCATTCCTACAGACATATCATTCCTGCAGACATATCATTCCTGCAGACATATCATTCCTGCAGACATATCATTCCTGCAGACATATCATTCCTGCAGACATATCATTCCTGCAGACATATCATTCCTACAGACATATCATTCCTGCAGACATATCATTCCTACAGACATATCATTCCTATAGATGTATAATTTCTACAGACATATCATTCATACAGACGTATCATTCCTACAGACATATCATTCCCACAGACATATCATTCCCACAGACATATCATTCCCACAGACGTATCATTCCTACAGACATATCATTCCCACAGACATATCATTCCCACAGACATATCATTCCTACAGACATATCATTTCCTACAGACATATCATTCCCACAGACATATCATTCCTACAGACATATCATTTCCTACAGATGTATCATTTCTACAGACCAGTTGAGTAATAGAACCAGGTAAGCTGGTTCTATTATCAGATGAACTGGTTCTATTACCAGGTGAACTGGTTCTAGTATCAGGTGAACTGGTTCTATTACAAGGTGAACTGGTTCTATTACCAGGTGAGCTGGTTCTAGTATCAGGTGAACTGGTTCTATTATCAGGTGAGCTGGTTCCATTATCAGGTGAGCTGGTTCTATTATCAGGTAAGCTGGTTCTATCACGAGGTGAACTTGTTCTATTATCAGGTGAACTGGTTCTATTATCAGGTGAACTGGTTCTATTATCAGGTGAGCTGGTTCTACTATCAGGTGAACTGGTTCTATTATCAGGTGAGCTCGTTCTATTATTGGGTTAGCTGGTTCTAGTATCAGGTCAGCTGGTTCTATCACGAGGTGAACTTGTTCTATTATCAGGTGAGCTGGTTCTAGTATCAGGTCAGCTGGTTCTATCACGAGGTGAACTGGTTCTAGTATCAGGTGAACTGGTTCTATTATCAGGTGATCTGGTTCTATTATCAGGTGAGCTGGTTCTATTATCAGGTAAGCTGGTTCTATCACGAGGTGAACTTGTTCTATTATCAGGTGAGCTGGTTCTATTATCAGGTGAACTGGTTCTATTATCAGGTGAGCTGGTTCTACTATCAGGTGAACTGGTTCTATTATCAGGTGAGCTCGTTCTATTATTGGGTTAGCTGGTTCTATTATCAGGTGAGCTGGTTCTACTATCAGGTGAGCTGGTTCTATTATCAGGTGAGCTGGTTCTGTTATCAGGTGAACTGGTTCTATTATCAGGTTAACTGCTTCTATTATCAGGTTAACTGGTTCTATTATCAGGTTAACTGGTTCTATTATCAGGTCAACTGGTTCTATTATCAGGTTAACTGGTTCTATTATCAGGTTAACTGGTTCTATTATCAGGTCAACTGGTTCTATTATCAGGTTAACTGGTTCTATTACCAGGTGAACTGGTTCTATTATCAGGTGAGCTGGTTCTATTACCAGGTGAACTGGTTCTATTATCAGGTGAGCCGGTTCTATTAACAGGTGAACTGGTTCTATTACCAGGTGAGCTGGTTCTAGTATCAGGTGAACTGGTTCTAGTATCAGGTTAACTGGTTCTATTATCAGGTTAACTGGTTCTATTATCAGGTGAACTGGTTCTAGTATCAGGTCAGCTCGCTCTACTATATTTGGTCATGTAAAGAGTAATTATGAACCTCTCTGGCCATCCTCATAGCAAGGCATTTCTGGAATGACAGGTATTACCTACATGCAAATATATCTACTGTACATATACTGTACTTGAAATAGATTTTACGTGATGTTAAATATAATTAGCAGGTTTTTTTTATCTTAAGGGAAACTCCACTTAGTCATGAAAATGTATTGTTGTTTATATTATTATTAATAATTCATTATTGTCATTAACATTTTTATTATTATATTTAATTATTATCGTTATTATTATTATTATCATTTTTATTATCATTATTATTATCGTTAATATCATTATTATTATTATCATTATTATTATCATTATTATTATCATTATTATTATCAGTATTATTATCATTATTATTATCATTATTATTATCATTATTATTATCGTTAATATCATTATTATTATTATCATTATTATTATCATTATTATTATCATTATTATTATCATTATTATTATCAGTATTATTATCATTATTATTATCATTATTATTATCGTTAATATCATTATTATTATTATCATTATTATTATCATTATTATTATCATTATTATTATCATTATTATTATCATTATTATTATCGTTAATATCATTATTATTATTATTATTATTATTATCATTATTATTATCATTATTATTATCATTATTATTATCGTTAATATCATTATTATTATTATCATTTTTATTATCATTATTATTATCGTTAATATCATTATTATTATTATCATTATTATTATTATCATTATTATTATCATTATTATTATCGTTAATATCATTATTATTATTATCATTATTATTATCATTATTATTATCGTTAATATCATTATTATTATTATCATTATTATTATCATTATTATTATCGTTAATATCATTATTATTATTATCATTATTATTATTATCATTATTATCATTATTATTATTATCATTACTATCATTATTTTTATTAATTTCATTATTATTGTTGTTATTATTATTAATATTATTATTATTTTAATTGTTATTATTATTAATATTATTATTATTAATATTATTATTATTTGTGTTATTATTGTTGTTATTATTATTATTATTTATGTATTTATTTATTATCGTTATTATTATAATTATTATTACCAGGCTATGAGGGGTGGCCAGTCCTCTACTGGCTGTACCGGGTAGAGGAACCAGGCTATGAGGGGTGGCCAGTCCTCTTCTGGCTGTACCGGGTAGAGAGGAACCAGGCTATGAGGGGTGGCCAGTCCTCTTCTGGCTGTACCTGGGTAGAGAGGAACCAGGCTATGAGGGGTGGCCAGTCCTCTTCTGGCTGTACCGGGTAGAGAGGAACCAGGCTATGAGGGGTGGCCAGTCCTCTTCTGGCTGTACCAGGTAGCGAGGAACCAGTCTATGAGGGGTGGGCCAGTCCTCTTCTGGCTGTACGGGTAGAGAGGAACCAGGCTATGAGGGGTGGGCCAGTCCTCTTCTGGCTGTACGGGTAGAGAGGAACCAGGCTATGAGGGGTGGGCCAGTCCTCTTCTGGCTGTACCAGGTAGCGAGGAACCAGGCTATGAGGGGTGGGCCAGTCCTCTTCTGGCTGTACCGGGTGGAGATTATAACAGAACATGGCCAAGATGTTCAAACGTTCATAGATGACCAGCATGGTCAGATAAAAATAATCACAGTGGTTGTAGATGGTGCAGCAAGTCAACACCTCAGGAGTAAATGTCAGTTGGCTTTTCATAGCCGATCATTCAGAGTATCTCTACCTCTCCTGCTGTCTCTAGAGAGTTGAAAACAGCAGGTCTGGGACAGGTAGCACGTCCGGTGAACAGGTCAGGGCTCCATAGCCGATCATTCAGAGTATCTCTACCTCTCCTGCTGTCTAGAGAGTTGAAAACAGCAGGTCTGGGACAGGTAGCACGTCCGGTGAACAGGTCAGGGCTCCATAGCCGCAGGCAGAGCAGTTGAAATCATTATTATTATTAACAATATCATTATGTATTTATTCAGGGGAACTATTGAGTTGAGGGTCTTATTCTTTTAAGGGTTCCCTGAAGACAACAATAAAAGATCCAACAAAATAACGGTCAATAAAACATTTGTGATTCAACAGTTACGAGGTTCTCCTACTAGGTCCCGCTAAACTGTCCAAGGGGCACCAGACAGTTACTAGGTCCTCCTACTAGGTCCTCCTACTAGGTCCTCAGTTAGTAGGTCCTCCTACTAGGTCCTCAGTTACTAGGTCCTTCTACTAGGTCCTCAGTTACTAGGTCCTCCTACTAGGTCCTCCTACTAGGTCCTCCTACTAGGTCTTCCTACTAGGTCCTCCTACTAGGTCCTCAGTTACTAGGTCCTCCTACTAGGTCCTCCTACTAGGTCCTCAGTTACTTGGTCCTCAGTTACTAGGTCCTCCTACTAGGTCCTCAGTTACTAGGTCCTCCTACTAGGTCCTCCTACTAGGTCCTCAGCTACTAGGTCCTCCTACTAGGTCCTCCTACTAGGTCCTCAGTCACTAGGTCCTCCTACTAGGTCCTCCTTCTAGGTCCTCAGTTACTAGGTCATCCTACTA
Organism: Oncorhynchus clarkii lewisi; assembly: GCF_045791955.1. Taxonomy (NCBI): domain Eukaryota; kingdom Metazoa; phylum Chordata; class Actinopteri; order Salmoniformes; family Salmonidae; genus Oncorhynchus; species Oncorhynchus clarkii. Next base: position 4,740,037 of record NC_092153.1, read on the forward strand.
GATCCTCCTACTAGGTCTTCAGTTACTAGGTCCTCCTAGTAGGTCCTCCTACTAGGTCCTCAGTTACTAGGTCCTCCTACTAGGTCCTCAGTTACTAGGTCATCCTACTAGATCCTCCTACTAGGTCCTCAGTTACTAGGTCCTCCTACTAGGTCCTCCTACTAGGTCCTCAGTTACTAGGTCCTCCTACTAGGTCCTCCTACTAGGTCCTCAGTTACTAGGTCCTCCTACTAGGTCCTCCTACTAGGTCCTCAGTTACTAGGTCATCCTACTAGATCCTCCTACTAGGTCCTCAGTTACTAGGTCCTCCTACTAGGTCCTCCTACTAGGTCCTCAGTTACTAGGTCCTCCTACTAGGTCCTCAGTTACTAGGTCCTCCTACTAGGTCCTCCTACTAGGTCCTCCTACTAGGTCCTCCTACTAGGTCCTCAGTTACTAGGTTCTCCTACTAGGTCCTCCTACTAGGTCCTCCTACTAGGTCCTCAGTTACTAGGTCCTCCTACTAGGTCCTCCTACTAGGTCCTGCTAAACTGTCCAAGGGGCACCAGAACTTCTAATTGCAATGAGCAGTACCACCAGATAAAAGGCACATTCTAAACTTTTTTGACCAACGTTGAAAGTTGTCCTTCACACATAGTTTCAGTATGGGATTGTGTTTCCTTCCAGAGAACAGTAATACTATAATGTACCTACATATTCATCAGCATTGGGTGGGGGAGGACAGCTCATTATAATGGCTGGAATGAAGTCAATGGAATGGCATCAACCACATGGAAACCACACGATTGATGTGTTTGAATCCGATCCGTTGACTCCAGTCCAGACGTTATTATGAGCTGTCCTCTCCCTCAGTAGCCTCCACTGGTTTAGATACAACAGATGCCTGGCCAGACAGACCTGGGTTGAAATACTATCTGAAATCATTTCAAATATTTGAGTTGTGCTTGATTAATCATGCCTGGTACAAAGGGAAAATATGGAAAACAGCCCTAAAAGTCCAAACTACCGCCCACCTGGTACTCCAGCTAGGCTACAGCAAACGCTCAACGTATTGGAAAGATGTCAAATAGTATCTGAACCCAGGTCTGTGTCTGGCGCTTGTTTCCTCAGCAGCACAGTGGAAACTAACTGCTCATGAACGGACGTTAATATCATTGCCTGCCTTGCTGCTAAATTATGCCAGACAGAATAAAGTCTCTCCTCTCCTCTCCTCTCCACTCCTCTCCTCTCCTCTCCTCTCCTTTCCTCTCCTCTCCTCTCCTCTCCTCTCCTCTCCTCTCCTCTCCTCTCCTCCCCTCTCCTCTCCTCTCCTCCTCTCTTCTATTCTCCTCTCCTCTCCCCTCTCTTCTCCTCTTTCTCCTCCCCTCCCCTCCCCTCCCCTCTCCTCTCCTCTCCTCTCCTCTCCTCTCCTCTCCTCTCCTCTCCTCTCCTCTCCTCTCCTCTACTCTCCTTTCCTCCCCTCTCCTCTCCTCTTCTATTCTCCTCTCCTCTCCTCTCCTCTCCTCTCCTCTCCTCTCCTCTCCTCCCCTCCCCTCTCCTCTCCTCTCCTCTCCAAAGGATAAATCTGAGGAAATTAAGTGTTATTACTTGTCTTTATCATGTTGTCGGGGGCAACCAGAGACTGTCTCCAGGTTCCATCCTGGCTCTGAATGATGACCTCATCAGGTCGTTTGTACAAAAGGGAGAAATTAAATTAGTCAGAGTAATGAATCCTACTCTTCTCTTCCTCTCCTTCCCAGAAGAAATAAAGAAAGTGTGTGTGTGTGTGTGTGTGTGTTTGTGTGTGTGTGTGTGTGTCTCTTTGTGAGTGTATGTGTGTGTGTGCAAGTGTGTGTGTGTGTGTGTGTGTGTGTGTGTGTGTGTGTGTGTGTGTGTGTGTGTGTGTGTGTGTGTGTGTGTGTGTGTGTGCCTACGTGCCTGTCTGTGTGTCCTTATTGTGTCCCTTGTGGAGGTTAAGAAACTAATCTTAACCGGGAGCAGTGGTATCTCCAGGAGGGGGAGCAGTGGTATCTCCAGGAGGGGGAGCAGTGGTATCTCCAGGAGGGGGAGCAGTGGGATGTCCAGGAGGGGGAGCAGTGGTATCTCCAGGAGGGGGAGCAGTGGCATGTCCAGGAGGGGGAGCAGTGGTATCTCCAGGAGGGGGAGCAGTGGTATGTCCAGGAGGGGTTGCAGTGGTATCTCCAGGAGGGGGAGCAGTGGTATGTCCAGGAGGGAGAGCAGTGGTATCTCCAGGAGGGAGAGAAGTGGTATCTCCAGGAGGGAGAGCAGTGGTATGTCCCTGAGGTAGAGCAGTGGTATCTCCATGAGGGGGAGCAGGGGTATGTCCCTGAGGTAGAGCAGTGGTATCTCCAGGAGGTATAGCAGTGGTATGTCCAGGAGGGATAGCAGTGGTATGTCCCTGAGGTAGAGCAGTGGTATGTCCGGGAGGTAGAGCAGTGGTATGTCCAGGAGGGGGAGCAGTGGTATGTCCAGGAGGGGGAGCAGTGGTATGTCCCTGAAGTAGAGCAGTGGTATGTCCAGGAGGGAGAGCAGTGGTATCTCCAGGAGGTAGAGCAGTGGTATGTCCTTGAGGTAGAGCAGTGGTATCTCCAGGAGGGGAAGCAGTGGTATGTCCCTGAGGTGGAGCAGTGGTATGTCCAGGAGGGGGGCAGTGGTATGTCCAGGAGGGGGAGCAGTGGTATGTCCAGGAGGGGGAGCAGTGGTATGTCTCTGAGGTAGAGCAGCGGTATGTCCAGGAGGGGAAGCAGTGGTATGTACAGGAGGGGGGGCAGTATTATGTCCAGGAGGGGGAGCAGTGGTATGTACAGGAGGGGGGGGCAGTGGTATGTCCAGGAGGGGGAGCAGTGGTATGTCCCTGAGGTAGAGCAGTGGTATGTCCAGGAGGGAGAGCAGTGGTATCTCCGGGAGGGAGAGCAGTGGTATGTCCAGGAGGGGGAGCAGTGGTATCTCCAGGAGGGAGAGCAGTGGTATATCCAGGAGGGGGAGCAGTGGTATGTCCAGGAGGGGGCAGTGGTATGTCCAGGAGGGGGAGCAGTGGTATGTCCAGGAGGGGGAGCAGTGGTATGTCCCTGAGGTAGAGCAGCGGTATGTCCAGGAGGGGAAGCAGTGGTATGTACAGGAGGGGGGGGGCAGTGGTATGTCCAGGAGGTAGAGCAGTGGTATCTCCAGGAGGTAGAGCAGTGGTATTTCCAGGAGGTAGAGCAGTGGTATGTCCAGGAGGGGGAGCAGTGGTATTTCCAGGAGGGAGAGCAGTGGTATGTCCAGGAGGTAGAGCAGTGGTATGTCCAGGAGGGGGAGCAGTGGTATGTCCCTGAGGTAGAGCAGTGGTATGTCCCTGAGGTAGTGCAGTGGTATGTCCCTGAGGTAGTGCAGTGGTATGTCCCTGAGGTAGAGCAGTGGTATGTCCAGGAGGTAGAGCAGTGATATGTCCAGGAGGTATCGCAGTGGTATCTCCAGGAGGGGGAGCAGTGGTATCTCCAGGAGGGGGAGCAGTGGTATCTCCAGGAGGGGGAGCAGTGGTATGTCCAGGAGGGGGAGCAGTGGTATCTCCAGGAGGGGGAGCAGTGGTATGTCCAGGAGGGGGAGCAGTGGTATGTCCAGGAGGTAGAGAAGAGGTATGTCCAGGAGGTTGAGCAGTGGTATGTCCAGGAGGTTGAGCAGTGGTATGTCCAGGAGGTAGAGCAGTGGTATGTCCAGGAGGTAGAGCAGTGGTATGTCCCTGAGGTAGAGCAGTGGTATGTCCAGGAGGTAGAGCAGTGGTATGTCCAGGAGGTAGAGCAGCGGTATGTCCAGGAGGTTGAGCAGTGGTATGTCCAGGAGGTAGAGCAGTGGTATGTCCCTGAGGTAGAGCAGTGGAATGTCCAGGAGGGGGGGCAGTGGTATGTCCCTGAGGTAGAGCAGTGGTATGTCCAGGAGGTTGAGCAGTGGTATGTCCAGGAGGTAGAGCAGTGGTATGTCCAGGAGGTAGAGCAGTGGTATGTCCCTGAGGTAGAGCAGTGGTATGTCCAGGAGTGAAAATAATCTCTCTCTCTCTCTAATTCAAGGGGCTTTATAAACATGGGAAACAAGTGTTAACGTTGCCAAAGCAATTTAAGTAGATCATTTAAAAAATGTGAAATCAACAATAAACGTGAACAGTAAACATTACACTCACAGACGTTCCAAAACAATAAAGACATTTCACATGTCATGTTATGTATAAATACAGCGTTCGAACGATGTGCAAATTGTTAAATTCAAATTCGTTGTAGATCTGTGTAATCTGAGGGAAATATGTCTCTCTAATATGGTCATACATTGGGCAGGAGGTTAGGAAGTGCAGCTCAGTTTCCACCTCATGTTGTGGGCAGTGAGCACATAGCCTGTCTTCTCTTGAGAGCCATGTCTGCCTACGGCGACCTTTCTCAATAGCAAGGCTATGCTCACTGAGTCTGTACATAGTCAAAGCTTTCCTTAAGTTTGGGTCAGTCACAGTGGTCAGGTATTCTGCCGCTGTGTACTCTCTGTTTAGGGACAAATAACATTCTAGTTTGCTCTGTTTTTTTGTAAATTCTTTCCTATGTGTCAAGTAATTATCTTTTTGTTTTCTCATGATTTGTTTGGGTCTAATTGTGCTGCTGTCCTGGGGCTCTGTAGGGTGTGTTTGTGTTTGTGAACAGAGCCCCAGGACCAGCTTGATTAGGGGACTCTGCTCCAGGTTCATCTCTCTGTAGGTGATGGCTTTGTTATGGAAGATTTGGGAATCGCTTCCTTTTAGGTGGTTGTAGAATTTAACGGCTCTTTTCTGGATTTTGATCATTAGTGGGTTTCGGCCTATTTCTGCACTGCATGCATTATTTGGTGTTTTACGTTGTACACAGAGGACATATTTGCAGTCTCAGTACGGTGTTTGTCCCATTTTGTGAAGTCTTGGTTGGTGAGCGGACCCCAGACCTCACAAACATAAAGGGCAACAGGCTCAATAACTGATCCAAGTATTTTTAGCCAGATCCTAATTGGTATGTTGAATTTTTCTCCCTTTCTGTCTCTCTCTGTCTCTATATCCTTCTCTCTCTCTCCCTCTCTCTCTCTCTCTCTCTCTCTCTCTCTCTTTCTCTCTCTCTCTGTCTCTATATCCTTCTCTCTCTCTCCCTCTCTCTCTCTGTCTTTCTCCCTCTCTCTATCTCTCTCTCTCTCTCTCTCTCTCTCTCTCTCTCTCTCTCTCTCTCTCTCTCTCTCTCTCTCACCTCGGCAAGCTCCAAACAGTTCCTTCAAGTAATTAACGACACTCTTGGTCCTAATTAAAAGCTCTTATCTTTCCCCACACAAGGTCTCGGCAGCTGCTGCGGTCTACCTCTCGCTGAGTAGACCAGGAGACATAAATTGTGCGACGGTATCGTGAGGCAGCACCTGGCTAGGGCCCACACCTGTCACCGCGGGGACCGTATCTCATCCTGTCACAGAATGAACACCCTCCAGGGCAGAAAAACCAGGCAGATTCCTCATCTCATGAGTCGCACGCCACAGTTTACTTCTTAAAGTGCACCCTACAACCCTATGTAGTGCACTAGTTTTGACCAGGGCCCTATAGGGAATAGGGTGCACTAGTTTAGACCAGGGCCCTATAGGGAATAGGGAGCACTAGTTTTGACCAGGGCCCTATAGGGAATAGGGAGCACTAGTTTTGACCAGGGCCCTATAGGGAATAGGGAGCACTAGTTTTGACCAGGGCCCTATAGGGAATAGAGTGCACTAGTTTTGACCAGGGCCCTATAGGGAATAGGGAGCACTAGTTTAGACCAGGGCCCTATAGGGAATAGGGTGCACTAGTTTTGACCAGGGCCCTATAGGGAATAGGGAGCACTAGTTTTGACCAGGACCCTATAGGGAATAGGGTACACTAGTTTTGACCAGGGCCCTATAGGGAATAGAGTGCACTAGTTTTGACCAGGGCCCTATAGGGAATAGGGTGCACTAGTTTAGACCAGGGCCCTATAGGGAATAGGGTGCACTAGTTTAGACCAGGGCCCTATAGGGAATAGGGTGCACTAGTTTAGACCAGGGCCCTATAGGGAATAGGGTGCACTAGTTTAGACCAGGGCCCTATAGGGAATAGGGAGCACTAGTTTTGACCAGGGTACTATAGGGAATAGGGAGCACTAGTTTTGACCAGGGTCCTATAGGGAATAGGGTGCACTAGTTTAGACCAGGGCCCTATAGGGAATAGAGTGCACTAGTTTAGACCAGGGCCCTATAGGGAATAGGGTGCACTAGTTTAGACCAGAGCCCTATAGGGAATAGGGTACACTAGTTTTGACCAGGGCTCTATAGGGAATAGGGTGCACTAGTCTTGACCAGGGCCCTATAGGGAATAGGGTACACTAGTCTTGACCAGGGCCCTATAGGGAATAGGGTGCACTAGTCTTGACCAGTCCCCTATGGTTATGGATTAGAAGTGCTCTACATACTTTGGGATACAGGAGTCAAATAGAACACAGCCATTATGCAGAACCATAGATGTTTCTGGAAGGATGGTAGTTTTGGATCCATTTTTCATACAAAAACATATCATATTGTTGTTTTGTTTCAGTGACGCAGACACCTGCCTCCCGCAGTTAAACGGAGCATCACTGCGTTGCCAGATCTGAGAGATTCCCCCCCCCGAGGTCCACCCTGGAGTACTGTG
>NC_092153.1:4751700-4754200 GCF_045791955.1 Oncorhynchus clarkii lewisi
TCATAGCTTATGTGACCGCAAACAAATAATTATGACACAACAATCCGTAGAATTGCAGGAAATTAACTTTTTTTCTCTCCCCTGTCAAGACGAGGGGTCGCTAGAATGTTTTGTTGATGACGTGGTCTCCTCCAAACAGGGGAGGAGCTTAGGTTCCAGGATAACACTGAATGTCTAATATTGGTCCCAGGATAACACTGAATGTCTAATATTGGTCCCAGGTTGAAAATCTTTGAAGAACCCGTCATCTACAGTAACAGTGGAATGATATTGTTTCACAATGCCTCCCCCCCCCAAAAAAAATATATGTTTTTACATTCTAGTGGTGGAGCCTTCCTATTGCCAGAAAACCTCTTGTAGTCAATTAAACAACTGACCATTACATTTGACAACAGGAGATTTGCTGGTCCCAGTTAATTTGAGAACAGGAGATTTGCTGGTCCCAGTTAATTTGTGTCACAGTCTTCTTTCGGTGAAGGAGAGTCGGACCAAAATGCGGAGTGTAGATTGTGATCCATGTTTATTAAACTGAAGCAACACGAATCTAAATACAAACACTACAAAACAATAAACGTAACGAAAACCGAAACAGCCTAATACTGGTGCACAAACACACAGAACAAGGACATCAAGACACTAAGGACAATCACCCACGACACACCCAAAGAATATGGCTGCCTAAATATGGTTCCCAATCAGAGACAACGATAAACACCTGCCTCTGATTGAGAACCACTTCAGACAGCCATAGACTTAACTAGAACACCCCACTAAGCTACAATCCCAATACCAACACACCACATACAAAAACCCATGCCACACCCTGGCCTGACCAAATAAATGAAGATAAACACAAAATACTTCGACCAGGGCGTGACAATTTGAGAACAGGAGATTTGCTGGCCCCAGTTATTTTGAGGACAGGAGATTTGCTGGTCCCAGTTAATTTGATAACAGGAGATTTGCTGGCCCCAGTTAATTTGACAACAGGAGATTTGCTGGCCCCAGTTAATTTGACAACAGGAGATTTGCTGGCCCCAGTTAATTTGACAACAGGAGATTTGCTGGCCCCAGTTAATTTGACAACAGGAGATTTGCTGGCCCCAGTTAATTTGACAGGAGATTTGCTGGCCCCAGTTAATTTGACAATCTGAAGCACATCATAGCAGGATAGAGCTCCTCTTCCACTGAACAGAAATGCCTCCTGTATTGTAATGAATCGCTTGGAAAGGTAGGACCATCTTGGCTGGGTCTGAAGATGGGATACGACAGCGTCACATTTGGTAGAATAACGTATATTTATTTTTTAATTTAGTTAGATTTTATTAATAAAAACGACTTTATACTTTTTCATCTTTATTTCTGATAGGACCTTGAAATTATTCTTAAGTAGTAATTATAAGTAATAACTATTTAATCACGCTTGTACAATAACGTTTGATATGTCAATTCAATATAATTAGTGGACTGTAAAATAAAAGCATTAACCCAATCCCCCCCCGGGCATATTTCCTCTAAAACCTGGCTCTAACAGTTTAACAATGAAGCGTTTGATGAGGACAAACTTTGCTGCAGGCTTGTTCCTTTTGATGCCCTGTAAAGATCAACACAAATGGGAAACTCATGTTTAAAAATGTCAAACTCACCTGTATTAACGGAACACACACAGCAGTATACAGTATACCACACATTACATTGATGCCCCATCATGAGATAAAGCCTGTCCCCCCTCCCCCCTCCCCCGCCTCCCGCCATCTTTGATGTCAGTAACAGTAATTATTCAAACAAATGCCTTTCACAGCTTTTTAAAGAGCTAGTGCTGCCAAAAGAAAAGTGATATTCCTGTGTTTTATATATATATATATATATTTCCACACAATAAGGTTGGAATAATACTGTGAAATTGTGAAAATGATGATAATGCCCTTTTAGTGTAGAGCTGTTTGATAAAGGTAGACTGAAATGTCATCTTGTTTGGCTGGGTGGGATATTTGGACCCTTAAAGCCCCAGCCGAGTTTAATAGACCAATAACAAAGAGAGTTTTCCCTCCTCTCGGCCAATAGCAGCTACTTTACAGGTCACACATCCCTCCCCATTAGGCTCCTCCAATTAGGCCCCTCTCGCTCTCTCAGACCACTCCCACACAGTCCTGGCATAATTCTTGCTTGAGAAATTGCATTATTTTTTGCCAAGAAGCTATATAGTTTCTTTATGACCATATTAATTGAAAACAATCCTATGAAGGTACTTAATTGCTACTCAGAAATGATTTGACATTGAGATTTAAAATAAATAACTTTATTAAAGCTCAAATGAATCCCAACCGGAACATGTAGTGGGTCGAAGTGAAGAATATAGAAAGTCAACAACACAAGCAGATTAAAACTCAACCGGTTCCAGAACCCGAACGCCCTGCCTCATTCTGCTGGGAAATGTTATATATTGAGGCTTTGCTGCTGGGAAATGTTATATATTGAGGCTTTTCTGCTGGGAAATGTT
>NC_092153.1:4756700-4759200 GCF_045791955.1 Oncorhynchus clarkii lewisi
TGCCATTAGGTACCGAGATGAGATCCTCAGACCCCTTGTGAGACCATATGCTGGTGCGGTTGGCCCTGGGTTCCTCCTAATGCAAGACAATGCTAGACCTCATGTGGCTGGAGTGTGTCAGCAATTCCTGCAAGAGGAAGGCATTGATGCTATGGACTGGCCAGCCCGTTCCCCAGACCTGAATCCAATTGAGCCCATCTTGGACACCATGTCTCGCTCCATCCACCAACACCAGACTGTCCAGGAGTTGGTGGATGCTTTCATCCAGGTCTGGGAGGAGATCCCTCAGGAGACCATCCGCCACCTCATCAGGAGCATGCCCAGGCGTTGTAGGGAGGTCATACAGGCACGTGGAGGCCACACACACTACTGAGCCTCATTTTGACTTGTTTTAAGGACATTACATCAAAGTTGGATCAGCCTGTAGTGTGGTTTTCCACTTTAATTTTGAGTGTGACTCCAAATCCAGACCTCTATGGGTTGATAAATTTGATTTCCATTCATAAATTTTGTGTGATTTTGTTGTCAGCACATTCAACTCTGTAAAGAAAAAAGTATTTAATAAGAATATTTCATTCATTCAGATCTAGGATGTGTTATTTTAGTGTTCCCTTTATTTTTTTGAGCAGTGCATAACAACCAATTCTCATTTAGAAGACTGAATCACATTGTTTCTTTTCAAAAAATATTCTTAAGCGTATTCATTCACCTTGTACAACATTTAGATGTAAATCTGACAGCTGGGAAATTTAAGAGATACAGTTATGTGTGTTTCCTGTCCTTTATGAGATCACCAAATGAAACACACTCAACATAACTGTCCCTTAAGTGTCCACGGACCCTTCCCACAATCTCAAAAATATAAATATTGTTTCATTCTCCCATTTTGGGGATTAGGAGTTTTGGCAAGAGAAGCTCTTTGTTCTCCATAGACTCTCTCTCCTTCAATACTGCCTATTTGTTCTCCATAGACTCTCTCCCTCAATACTGCCTCTTTGTTCTCCATAGACTCTCTCCTTCAATACTGCCTCTTTGTTCTCCATAGACTCTCTCTCCCTCAATACTGCCTCTTTGTTCTCCATAGACTCTCTCTCTCTCCATACTGCCTCTTTGTTCTCCATAGACTCTCTCTCTCTCCATACTGCCTCTTTGTTCTCCATAGACTCTCTCCCTCAATACTGCCTCTTTGTTCTCCATAGACTCTCTCTCCATACTGCCTCTTTGTTCTCCATAGACTCTCTCTCCCTCAATACTGCCTCTTTGTTCTCCATAGACTCTCTCTCTCTCCATACTGCCTCTTTGTTCTCCATAGACTCTCTCCTTCAATACTGCCTCTTTGTTCTCCATAGACTCTCTCCCTCAATACTGCCTCTTTGTTCTCCATAGACTCTCTCCTTCAATACTGCCTCTTTGTTCTCCATAGACTCTCTCCTTCAATACTGCCTCTTTGTTCTCCATAGACTCTCTCCCTCAATACTGCCTCTTTGTTCTCCATAGACTCTCTCCCACAATACTGCCTCTTTGTTCTCCATAGACTCTCTCCTTCAATACTGCCTCTTTGTTCTCCATAGACTCTCTCCTTCAATACTGCCTCTTTGTTATCCATAGACTCTCTCTACCTCAATAATGCCTCTTTGTTCTCCATAGACTCTCTCTACCTCAATACTGCCTCTTTGTTCTCCATAGACTCTCTCCTTCAATACTGCCTCTTTGTTCTCCATAGACTCTCTTCATCAATACTGCCTCTTTGTTCTCCATAGACTCTCTTCATCAATACTGCCTCTTTGTTCTCCATAGACTCTCTCCTTCAATACTGCCTATTTGTTCTCCATAGACTCTCTCTCTCTCCATACTGCCTCTTTGTTCTCCATAGACTCTCTCCTTCAATACTGCCTCTTTGTTCTCCATAGACTCTCTCCTTCAATACTGCCTGTTTGTTCTCCATAGACTCTCTCTCTCTCCATACTGCCTCTTTGTTCTCCATAGACTCTCTCTCCTTCAATACTGCCTCTTTGTTCTCCATAGACTCTCTCTCTCTCCATACTGCCTCTTTGTTCTCCATAGACTCTCTCCCTCAATACTGCCTCTTTGTTCTCCATAGACTCTCTCCTTCAATACTGCCTCTTTGTTCTCCATAGACTCTAACTCCTTCAATACTGCCTCTTTGTTCTCCATAGACTCTCTCTCGCCATACTGCCTCTTTGTTCTCCATAGACTCTCTCCTTCAATACTGCCTCTTTGTTCTCCATAGACTCTCTCTCCTTCAATACTGCCTCTTTGTTCTCCATAGACTCTCTCTCTCCATACTGCCTCTTTGTTCTCCATAGACTCTATCTCCTTCAATACTGCCTCTTTGTTCTCCATAGACTCTCTCTCGCCATACTGCCTCTTTGTTCTCCATAGACTCTCTCCTTCAATACTGCCTCTTTGTTCTCCATAGACTCTCTCTCCTTCAATACTGCCTCTTTGTTCTCCATAGACTCTCTCTCTCCATACTGCC
>NC_092153.1:4764200-4766700 GCF_045791955.1 Oncorhynchus clarkii lewisi
CGGTCTTCTGGTCAGACTCCGGAGACGGGCACATCGTGCACCATTCCCTAGCATTCTTCTTGCCAATGTCCAGTCTCTTGACAACAAGGTTGATGAAATCCGAGCAAGGGTAGCATTCCAGAGGGACATCAGAGACTGTAACGTTCTTTGCTTCACGGAAACGTGGCTTACTGGAGAGACGCTATCCGAAGCGGTGCAGCCAACAGGTTTCTCCACGCATCGCGCAGACAGGAAAAAACATCTTTCTGGTAAAAAGAGGGGCGGGGGCGTATGCCTTATGACTAACGTGACATGGTGTGATGAAAGAAACATACAGGAACTCAAATCCTTCTGTTCACCTGATTTAGAATTCCTCACAATCAAATGTAGACCGCATTATCTACCAAGAGAATTCTCTTCGATTATAATCACAGCCGTATATATCCCCCCCCAAGCAGACACATCGTTGGCTCTGAATGAACTTTATTTGACTCTTTGCAAACTGGAAACCATTTATCCGGAGGCTGCATTCATTGTAGCTGGGGATTTTAACAAGGCTAATCTGAAAACAAGACTCCCCAAATTTGATCAGCATATCGATTGCGCAACCAGGGGTGGAAAGACCTTGGATCATTGTTACTCTAACTTCCGCGACGCATATAAGGCCCTGCCCCGCCCCCCTTTCGGAAAAGCTGACCACGGCTCCATTTTGTTGATCCCTGCCTACAGACAGAAACTAAAACAAGAGGCTCCCACGCTGAGGTCTGTCCAACGCTGGTCCGACCAAGCTGACTCCACACTCCAAGACTGCTTCCATCACGTGGACTGGGACATGTTTCGTATTGCGTCAGACAACAACATTGACGAATACGCTGATTCGGTGTGCGAGTTCATTAGAACGTGCGTTGAAGATGTCGTTCCCATAGCAACGATTAAAACATTCCCTAACCAGAAACCGTGGATTGATGGCAGCATTCGTGTGAAACTGAAAGCGCGAACCACTGCTTTTAATCAGGGCAAGGTGTCTGGTAACATGACCGAATACAAACAGTGCAGCTATTCCCTCCGCAAGGCTATCAAACAAGCTAAGCGTCAGTACAGAGACAAAGTAGAATCTCAATTCAACGGCTCAGACACAAGAGGCATGTGGCAGGGTCTACAGTCAATCACGGACTACAGGAAGAAATCCAGCCCAGTCACGGACCAGGATGTCCTGCTCCCAGGCAGACTAAATAACTTTTTTGCCCGCTTTGAGGACAATACATTGCCACTGACACGGCCTGCAACGAAAACTTGCGGTCTCTCCTTCACTGCAGCCGAGGTGAGTAAGACATTTAAACGTGTTAACCCTCGCAAGGCTGCAGGCCCAGACGGCATCCCCAGCCGCGCCCTCAGAGCATGCGCAGACCAGCTGGCCGGTGTGTTTACGGACATATTCAATCAATCCCTATACCAGTCTGCTGTTCCCACATGCTTCAAGAGGGCCACCATTGTTCCTGTTCCCAAGAAAGCTAAGGTAACTGAGCTAAACGACTACCGCCCCGTAGCACTCACTTCCGTCATCATGAAGTGCTTTGAGAGACTAGTCAAGGACCATATCACCTCCACCCTACCTGACACCCTAGACCCACTCCAATTTGCTTACCGCCCAAATAGGTCCACAGACGATGCAATCTCAACCACACTGCACACTGCCCTAACCCATCTGGACAAGAGGAATACCTATGTGAGAATGCTGTTCATTGACTACAGCTCGGCATTCAACACCATAGTACCCTCCAAGCTCGTCATCAAGCTCGAGACCCTGGGTCTCGACCCCACCCTGTGCAACTGGGTACTGGACTTCCTGACGGGCCGCCCCCAGGTGGTGAGGGTAGGCAACAACATCTCCTCCCCGCTGATCCTCAACACTGGGGCCCCACAAGGGTGCGTTCTGAGCCCTCTCCTGTACTCCCTGTTCACCCACGACTGCGTGGCCACGCACGCCTCCAACTCAATCATCAAGTTTGCGGACGACACAACAGTGGTAGGCTTGATTACCAACAACGACGAGACGGCCTACAGGGAGGAGGTGAGGGCCCTCGGAGTGTGGTGTCAGGAAAATAACCTCACACTCAACGTCAACAAAACTAAGGAGATGATTGTGGACTTCAGGAAACAGCAGAGGGAACACCCCCCTATCCACATCGATGGAACAGTAGTGGAGAGGGTAGCAAGTTTTAAGATCCTCGGCATACACATCACAGACAAACTGAATTGGTCCACTCACACAGACAGCATTGTGAAGAAGGCGCAGCAGCGCCTCTTCAACCTCAGGAGGCTGAAGAAATTCGGCTTGTCACCAAAAGCACTCACAAACTTCTACAGATGCACAATCGAGAGCATCCTGGCGGGCTGTATCACCGCCTGGTACGGCAACTGCTCCGCCCTCAACCGTAAGGCTCTCCAGAGGGTAGTGAGGTCTGCACAACGCATCACCGGGGGCAAACTACCTGCCCTCCAGGACACCTACACCACCCGA
>NC_092153.1:4771700-4789200 GCF_045791955.1 Oncorhynchus clarkii lewisi
GAGACACAGGGATGAGGAGACACAGGGAAGAGGAGACACAGGGAAGAGGAGACACAGGGAAGAGGAGACACAGGGAAGAGGAGACACAGGGAAGAGGAGACAGGGATGAGGAGAGACAGGGAAGAGGAGACACAGAGAAGAGGAGACACAGGGAAGAGGAGAAATAGGGATGATGAGACACGGGGAAGAGGATACACAGGGAAGAGGAGACACAGGATAGAGGAGACACAGGGAAGAGGAGACACAGGGAAGAGGAGTAACAGGATAGAGGAGACACAGGGAAGAGGAGACACAGGGAAGAGGAGACACAGGTTAGAGGAGACACAGGGAAGAGGAGACACAGGATAGAGGAGACACAGGATAGAGGAGACACAGGATAGAGGAGACACAGGGAAGAGAAATGTGTCCCAAATGGCACCCTAGTCTGTTAGAAAAAGTGTTTCCAAAAGAGTTCTTCAGCTGTCCCCATAAGAGAACCAAACAGGGTTGTTCAAAAGGTTCTCCTATGGGAATAGCTGAAGAACCCGTTCGGGTTCCATATAGAACCTGGAACCAATCAGGGTAATTGTGGTAGCAGAATCAGAATTCTTTAGGTAACATTGATAAATAAGATGTTTTATCAATGCCCATAAGTATGCTTATGTGGGAAAAAATGACTTGGTTCCCGGAGAGGGGAGAGGTCAGGCTTGTCTTCTTATGGGAATGTGTCTGTAACTATTACAAGTCCTCTCTGAGGTTGCTCTTCTCTTGATTTAGTATATGACCTAGGAGGCTCACTGTCTCTGTGAGCTTGTCCAGGAGGGGTTGTATTTTTGTTGGGAGTGTCTAGAATTGACAATTGATATATGCCATTGGATGAGGTAATGTTTTGGTTCTAAGTGGTACCAAGAATGAGAACTTAGTGTAGGAGACCAAACTGAACGATAATTTATAGCCAATGCTGTCTGGCTATGTGTGTCTTTGCTATAAAGGATCTCAGGTGCCAATATGTAAGGACGCTCAGAGAATTCATTTATAGACACTGAATCGATCTGAGAGTCACAGGGTTGTGATGGAGCTCATAATAATTAAAGATGGGACTTTATGATAACTCTGACTTGTGTGTGGTTTGCTCTCTCGTGATTTGGTAAATACAGGATATTTCAGAGGGTTCTCCTATGGGGACAGCCAAAGAACCCTTTTGGAACCCTATAAGATCCTAGATAGCACCCTTTTTTCTAAGACTGCATTCCCTATTTAGTGCACTACTTTGGACAAGGGCCATTTCAGAAGCACATTGTTAACTGATTGTGTCTTCACCTGGCCTTACATGGTCCTGGCTCTGATCACCAGGTCACCCTCTCTGTCCCCACCTGACCTAACCTGGTTCTGGCTCTGATCACCAGGTCATCTTTGTCTTCACCTGGCCGAACATGGTCCTGGCTCTGATCACCTTGGCCTCATCTCTGTCTTCACCTGGCCTCACCTGGTTCTGGCTCTAATCACCTGGCCTCATCTCTGTCTTCACCTGGCCTAACCTGGTTCTGGCTCTGATCACCAGGTCATCTTTGTCTTCACCTGGCCGAACATGGTCCTGGCTCTGATCACCTTGGCCTCATCTCTGTCTTCACCTGGCCTCACCTGGTTCTGGCTCTAATCACATGGCCTCATCTCTGTCTTCACCTGGCCTAACCTGGTTCTGGCTCTAATCACCAGGTCACCCTCTCTGTCTTCACCTGGCCTCATCTCTGTCTTCACCTGGCCTCACCTGGTTCTGTCTCTAATCACCAGGTCACCCTCTCTGTCTTCACCTGGCCTAACCTGGTTCTGGCTCTAATCACCAGGTCACCCTCTCTGTCTTCACCTGCCTCACCTCAGTCTTACGCTAGTCAGCTAGCGGTGCATCTTTTTGCATTACAAATACTGGGCTATATAGTCATATTAATATTGATTGGTTATGTATTTAATATTGATTGGTTATGTATTTAATATTGATTGGTTATGTATTTAATATTGATTGGTTATGTATTTAATATTGATTGGTTATGTATTTAATATTGATTGGTTATGTATTTAATATTGATTGGTTATGTATTTAATATTGATTGGTTATTTATTTAATATTGATTGGTTATGTATTTAATATTGATTGGTTATGTATTTAATATTGATTGGTTATTTATTTAATATTGATTGGTTATGTATTTAATATTGATTGGTTATGTATTTAATATTGATTGGTTTGGTATTTAATATTGATTGGTTATTTATTTAATATTGATTGGTTATGTATTTAATATTGATTGGTTATGTATTTAATATTGATTGGTTATGTATTTAATATTGATTGGTTTGGTATTTAATATTGATTGGTTATGTATTTAATATTGATTGGTTATGTATTTAATATTGATTGGTTATGTATTTAATATTGATTGGTTATTTATTTAATATTGATTGGTTATGTATTTAATATTGATTGGTTATGTATTTAATATTGATTGGTTATGTATTTAATATTGATTGGTTATGTATTTAATATTGATTGGTTATGTATTTAATATTGATTGGTTATGTATTTAATATTGATTGGTTTGGTATTTAATATTGATTGGTTATGTATTTAATATTGATTGGTTATGTATTTAATATTGATTGGTTATGTATTTAATATTGATTGGTTTGGTATTTAATATTGATTGGTTATGTATTTAATATTGATTGGTTATGTATTTAATATTGATTGGTTATGTATTTAATATTGATTGGTTATTTATTTAATATTGATTGGTTATGTATTTAATATTGATTGGTTATGTATTTGGTTATGTATTTAATATTGATTGGTTATTTATTTAATATTGATTGGTTATGTATTTAATATTGATTGGTTATGTATTTAATATTGATTGGTTTGGTATTTAATATTGATTGGTTATTTATTTAATATTGATTGGTTATGTATTTAATATTGATTGGTTATGTATTTAATATTGATTGGTTTGGTATTTAATATTGATTGGTTATGTATTTAATATTGATTGGTTATGTATTTAATATTGATTGGTTATGTATTTAATATTGATTGGTTATGTATTTAATATGGATTTGTTAGTAAGTGAATATTTAATCACTATTTGTGAATTTATGAAACCTGTGCCGGTGGAAAAATATTTTGATGTGGGGCGCCGTCCTCAAACAATCGCATGGCATGTTTTCACCTTTAATGGCTACTGTAAATCAGACAGTGCAGGTCGATTAACACGAATTTAAGCTTTCAACCGAAATAAGACACTTGTATATCCCTACATGTTTTATATCCATCATTTTTATGGTTATTTATTTGAATTGCGCGCCCTCCAGTGTTCCCAGAAGATGTCTCGCTAGCGGGATGCCTATCCCACAGAGGTTTTCAAGGATGCGTTTGATGTTCAGGAACACGTTAGATTGTTTTTTTAAGGATGCGTTTTGATGTTCAGGAACACGTTAGATTGTTTCTTTAAGGATGCTCAGTGATGTTCAGGAACACGTTAGATTGTTTCTTTAAGGATGCTCAGTGATGTTCAGGAACACGTTAGATTGTTTCTTTAAGGATGCATTTGATGTTCAGGAACACGTTAGATTGTTTCTTTAAGGAAGCTCAATGATGTTCAGGAACACGTTAGATTGTTTCTTTAAGGATGCTCAGTGATGTTCAGGAACACGTTAGATTGTTTCTTTAAGGATGCTCAGTGATGTTCAGGAACACGTTAGATTGTTTCTTTAAGGATGCTCAGTGATGTTCAGGAACACGTTAGATTGTTTCTTTAAGGATGCTCAGTGATGTTCAGGAACACGTTAGATTGTTTCTTTAAGGATGCTCAGTGATGTTCAGGAACACGTTAGATTGTTTCTTTAAGGATGCATTTGATGTTCAGGAACACGTTAGATTGTTTCTTTAAGGAAGCGTTTGATGTTCAGGAACACGTTAGATTGTTTCTTTAAGGATGAGTTTGATGTTCAGGAACACGTTAGATGGTTTCTTTAAGGGAGCGTTTGATGTTCAGGAACATGTTCATGAACACCTCCTCTCAGTAGGTGTGATATTGGGGTACCTTCAAGGTAGAGGTATCTCCTCTCAGTAGCTTTGGTAGTGGGTTTCCTTCAAGGTGTGGAGAGATACAGTGCCTTGCGAAAGTATTCGGCCCCCTTGAACTTTGCGACCTTTTGCCACATTTCAGGCTTCAAACATAAAGATATAAAACTGTATTTTTTTGTGAAGAATCAACAACAAGTGGGACACAATCATGAAGTGGAACGACATTTATTGGATATTTCAAATTTTTTAACAAATCAAAAACTGAAAAATTGGGCGTGCAAACTTATTCAGCCCCTTTACTTTCAGTGCAGCAAACTCTCTCCAGAAGTTCAGTGAGGATCTCTGAATGATCCAATGTTGACCTAAATGACTAATGATGATAAATACAATCCACCTGTGTGTAATCAAGTCTCCGTATAAATGCACCTGCACTGTGATACTCTCAGAGGTCCGTCAAAAGTGCAGAGAGCATCATGAAGAACAAGGAACACACCAGGCAGGTCCGAGACACTGTTGTGAAGAAGCTTAAAGCTTTTTGGATACAAAAAGATTTCCCAAGCTTTAAACATCCCAAGGAGCACTGTGCAAGCGATAATATTGAAATGGAAGGAGTATCAGACCACTGCAAATCTACCAAGACCTGGCCGTCCCTCTAAACTTTCAGCTCATACAAGGAGAAGACTGATCAGAGATGCAGCCAAGAGGCCCATGATCACTCTGGATGAACTGCAGAGATCTACAGCTGAGGTGGGAGACTCTGTCCATAGGACAACAATCAGTCGTATATTGCACAAATCTGGCCTTTATGGAAGAGTGGCAAGAAGAAAGCCATTTCTTAAAGATATCCATAAAAAGTGTCGTTTAAAGTTTGCCACAAGCCACCTGGGAGACACACCAAACATGTGGAAGAAGGTGCTCTGGTCAGATGAAACCAAAATTGAACTTTTTGGCCACAATGCAAAACGTTTTGTTTGGCGTAAAAGCAACACAGCTGAACACACCATCCCCACTGTCAAACATGGTGGTGGCAGCATCATGGTTTGGGCCTGCTTTTCTTCAGCAGGGACAGGGAAGATGGTTAAAATTGATGGGAAGATGGATGGAGCCAAATACAGGACCATTCTGAAAGAAAACCTGATGGAGTCTGCAAAATACCTGAGACTGGGACGGAGATTTGTCTTCCAACAAGACAATGATCCAAAACATAAAGCAAAATCTACAATGGAATGGTTCAAAAATAAACATATCCAGGTGTTAGAATAGTCAAAGTCCAGACCTGAATCCAATCGAGAAGCTGTGGAAAGAACTGAAAACTGCTGTTCACAAATGCTCTCCATCCAACCTCACTGAGCTCGAGCTGTTTTGCAAGGAGGAATGGGAAAAATGTTCAGTCTCTCGATGTGCAAAACTGATAGAGACATACCCCAAGCAACTTACAGCTGTAATCGCAGCAAAAGGTGGCGCTACAAAGTATTAAACCTAAGGGGGCTGAATAATTTTGCACGCCCAATTTTTCAGTTTTTGATTTGTTAAAAAAGTTTGAAATATCCAATAAATGTCGTTCCACTTCATGATTGTGTCCCACTTGTTGTTCATTCTTCACAAATACAGTTTTATATCTTTATGTTTGAAGCCTGAAATGTGGCAAAAGGTCGCAAAGTTCAAGGGGGCCGAATACTTTCGCAAGGCACTGTACCTCCTCTCAGTAGCTGTGATATCGGGGTACCTTCTAGGTAGAGGTACCTCCTCTCAGCAGCTGTGATATCGGGGAACCTTCAAGGTAGAGGTACCTCCTCTCAGCAGCTGGGATATCGGGGAACCTTCTAGGTAGAGGTACCTCCTCTCAGTAGGTGGGATATCGGGGAACCTTCTAGGTAGAGATACCTCCTCTCAGCAGCTGTGATATCGGGGAACCTTCTAGGTAGAGGTACCTCCTCTCAGTAGGTGGGATATCGGGGAACCTTCTAGGTGTATAAATACCCCGAAGACTCTCCTGAGACTTTCACCACTGGATGAGGTTAAATAATAATATGCTAAAAGAAGAAGATATGAAGCTCTTAACCTTTGACCTTCTCTAAACCTTCTCCACAGCAGAGTTGATGTTATTCAGGTGGGACGAGTCTATAAATAGAGAATACTTTATGAGATCTTCCGACATTAAGGATCTCATTTCCTCCCCAAGTCTCTGTGTTGTAAGCTAGCGATGCCATTTCCAGTGTTTGGGCTTTGGCACATCAACAAAACAGCTCTGACTCGACCTATAAGCATCAGGAAGGGGTTGTGATCCCCAGCGCCTCAGGTGGCATTCAGCGCCTCTCTCTCTCTCTCTCTACACACACAGCAAAGCATGCTGGGAGAAAAAAAAAACGATGCTGTCATTTTGCTGTGGTCAGATTTCTATGTTCACATCACATGACAGTGGAACAACAGCCGCTCTGATGCCTCAAAGTACTCTGGGTATTTATCAAATCCAATTTAATTTGTCACATACTCTGAATAAAATAGCTACTGACATTACAGTATAGTATAGTACAGTTTGTTATTTGAGAAATAATTTGAGATTCTGACACAGTTAACTACTATAGTCAACATTCTAACACAGTTAACTACTATAGTCAACATTCTGACACAGTTAACTACTATAGTCAACATTCTGACACAGTTAACTACTATAGTCAACATTCTGACACAGTTAACTACTATAGTCAACATTCTAACACAGTTAACTACTATAGTCAACATTCTGACACAGTTAACTACTATAGTCAACATTCTGACACAGTTAACTACTATAGTCAACATTCTAACACAGTTAACTACTATAGTCAACATTCTGACACAGTTAACTACTAAAGTCAACATTCTGACACAGTTAACTACTATAGTCAACATTCTGACACAGTTAATATCTACTATAGTCAACATTCTGACACAGTTAACTACTATAGTCAACATCTAGAAATGTCATGTTATTATTCATGCTCTATGTCATGTTATTATTCATGCTCTATGTCATGTTATTATTCATGCTGTATGTCATGTTATTATTCATGCTGTATGTCATGTTATTATTCATGCTGTATGTCATGTTATTATTCATGTTATTATTCATGCTGTATGTCATGTTATTATTCATGCTCTATGTCATGTTATTATTCATGCTGTATGTCATGTTATTATTCATGCTGTATGTCATGTTATTATTCATGCTGTATGTCATGTTATTATTCATGCTGTATGTAATGTTATTATGCATGCTGTATGTCATGTTATTATTCATGCTGTATGTCATGTCATTTTTCATGCTGTATGTCATGTTGTTATTCATGCTGTATGTCATGTTGTTATTCATGCTGTATGTCATGTTATTGTTCATGCTGTATGTCATGTTGTTATTCATGCTGTATGTCATGTTGTTATTCATGCTGTATGTCATGTTGTTATTCATGCTGTATGTCATGTTATTATTCATGCTGTATGTCATGTTGTTATTCATGCTGTATGTCATGTTGTTATTCATGCTGTATGTCATGTTATTATTTATGCTGTATGTCATGTTATTATTCATGCTGTATGTCATGATATTATTCATGCTGTATGTCATGATATTATTCATGCTGTATGTCATGTTGTTATTCATGCTGTATGTCATGTTGTTATTCATGCTGTATGTCATGTTATTATTCATGATATTATTCATGCTATATGTCATGTTATTATTCATGCTGTATGTCATGTTGTTATTCATGCTGTATGTCATGTTATTATTCATGCTCTATGTCATGTTAATATTCATGCTCTATGTCATGTTGTTATCCATGCTGTACCGTCTAGCCATCATCCTACTCTATACGAGACAGCATTAAGACAGTTCATGAGCTCACTGTAACAGATTCAATTCATTGCACATGCTCAGATCATATTGGCCAAGTCAAACGATCATTTCAGAACACTTCCAAACGGAATCCTTTTCCCTATATAGTTTACTCCTTTTAACCAGTGCCCTATGGACTAGGGAATAGGGTGCCATTTGGACTCTCAATAGGAAATAGGGTGCCATTTGAACTGTAAAATAGGGAATAGGGTGCGATATGGACTCTATATAGGGGATAGGGTGCCATATGGACTCTATGTAGTGGATAGGGTGCCATATGGACTCTATGTAGGGGATAGGGTGCCATATGAACTCTACATAGGGGATAGGGTGCCATATGGACTCTACATAGGGGATAGGGTGCCATATGGACTCTCGATAGGAAATAGGGTGCCATTTGAACTCTACATAGGGGATAGGGTGCCATATGGACTCTACATAGGGGATAGGGTGCCATATGGACTCTACATAGGGGATAGGGTGCCATATGGACTCTCAATGGGAAATAGGGTGCCATTTGTACTCTAAATAGGGGATTGGGTGCCATATGGACTCTAAATAGGGAATAGGGTGCCATTTGGAAGGCCTCCCCTGAACTAAGTGTAGACGGCGGCTCTGCCAGCCTCTGCCAGGATCTAGTAGTACGATCCTTCATTGTTGGGAGAGATTTAACTGCTCAGGAAGTGTCTATCGAGACCCATTGCTTAAATTATAATTATGCAGCTGTTAGCTTTTTAAAGAGTTAATTTAATACATTCCTGTAATTTTTCGCAGCTCCTTCCACTCTTAGAGCATCTACCTGCGTCTCCGAGTGAAATGTTTAAGTGTTCTCCATAGACCTGCATGCAGAGAGGGCCAGATGTATCTACCTGCGTCTCCGAGTGAAATGTTTAAGTGTTCTCCATAGACCTGCATGCAGAGAGGGCCAGATGTTTCAGCGCTGTGAGATCTGACATCTCATCAACAAAAAAGGCTCAGAGCCCTAAAGGGTAAGAGGGCTAGGAGACTAATTCACACTTCCACAAGTACACGAGTTGTAAATAATTTGAAAATAGACTTTCTGTTTTACAGGAGGTAGAGAGTTCAGAGTTCCACCAGCAGTCAGGTTTATTCATTTTATATCTATGACCAGCGTATAATACTGACATTTATAAGTTAGCTATTACGTTGAGATATATAGACTGACCGTGTACTCTCCGGGTGAGATATATAGACTGGCCCTGTACTCTCCTGTTGAGATATAGACTGACCCTGTACTCTCCTGTTGAGATATAGACTGACCCTATACTCTCCTGTTGAGATATAGACTGACCCTGTACCCTATTGTTGATATATATATAGACTGACCATGTACCCTACTGTTGAGATATAGACTGACCCTGTACCCTACTGTTGATATATATATAGACTGACCCTGTACCCTACTGTTGATATATATATAGACTGACCCTGTACCCTACTGTTGAGATATAGACTGACCCTGTACTCTCCTGTTGAGATATAGACTGACCCTGTACTCTCCTGTTGAGATATAGACTGACCCTGTACTCTCCTGTTGAGATATAGACTGACCCTGTACTCTCCTGTTGAGATATAGACTGGCCCTGTACTCTCCTGTTGAGATATAAACTGACCCTGTACTCTCCTGTTGAGATATAGACTGACCCTGTACTCTCCTGTTGAGATAGAGACTGGCCCTGTACTCTACTGTTGAGATATAGACTGACCCTGTACCCTCCTATTGAGATATATAGACTGACCCTGTACTCTACTGTTGAGATATAGACTGACCCTGTACCCTACTATTGAGATATATAGACTGACCCTGTACTCTCCTGTTGAGATATATAGACTGGCCCTGTACTCTACTGTTGAGATATAGACTGACTCTGTACTCTCCTGTTGAGATATAGACTGACCCTGTACCCTACTGTTGATATATATATAGACTGACCCTGTACCCTACTGTTGATATATATATAGACTGACCCTGTAACCTACTGTTGAGATATATAGACTGACCCTGTACCCTACTATTGAGATATATAGACTGACCCTGTAACCTACTGTTGAGATATATAGACTGACCCTGTACCCTACTATTGAGATATATAGACTGACCCTGTACTCTCCTGTTGAGATATAGACTGACCCTGTACTCTCCTGTTGAGATATAGACTGGCCCTGTACTCTCCTGTTGAGATATAGACTGACCCTGTACTCTCCTGTTGAGATATAGACTGATCCTGTACTCTCCTGTTGAGATATAGACTGACCCTGTACTCTCCTGTTGAGATATAAACTGACCCTGTACTCTCCTGTTGAGATATAGACTGACCCTGTACTCTCCTGTTGAGATATAAACTGACCCTGTACTCTCCTGTTGAGATATAGACTGACCCTGTACTCTCCTGTTGAGATACAGACTGGCCCTGCACTCTACTGTTGAGATATAGACTGACCCTGTACCCTCCTATTGAGATATATAGACTGACCCTGTACTCTACTGTTGAGATATAGACTGACCCTGTACCCTACTATTGAGATATATAGACTGACCCTGTACTCTCCTGTTGAGATATATAGACTGACCCTGTACTCTACTGTTGAGATATAGACTGACCCCGTACTCTCCTGTTGAGATATAGACTGACCCTGTACTCTCCTGTTGAGATATAGACTGACCCTGTACTCTCCTGTTGAGATATAGACTGATCCTGTACTCTCCTGTTGAGATATAGACTGACCCTGTACTCTCTTGTTGAGATATAGACTGGCCCTGTACTCTCCTGTTGAGATATAGACTGACACTGTACTCTCCTGTTGAGATATAGACTGACCCTGTACTCTCCTGTTGAGATATAGACTGACCCTGTACTCTCCTGTTGAGATATAGACTGGCCCTGTACTCTCATGTTGAGATATAGACTGGCCCGGTACTCTCCTGTTGAGATATAAACTGACCCTGTACTCTCCTGTTGAGATATATACTGACCCTGTACTCTCCTGTTGAGATATAGACTGACCCTGTACTCTCCTGTTGAGATATAGACTGACCCTGTACTCTCCTGTTGAGATATAGACTGATCCTGTACTCTCCTGTTGATATATAGACTGACCCTGTACTCTCCTGTTGAGATATAGACTGACCCTGTACTCTCCTGTTGAGATATAGACTGACCCTGTACTCTCCTGTTGAGATATATAGACTGACCCTGTACTCTCCTGTTGAGATATATAGACTGACCCCGTGCTGCTGATATATAGACTGACCCCGTTCTCTCGACGGGCCTTGCTGTTCTTTCCCTTTCTCATTTCTCTAACTACAGACAAACAGGTCCAGAAGAGACCTGGCTGTACAATGACTGCAATAAAACACAAAGTGAGTCTGATATAAGCAGTATTGAAGACGAGGTTTGCGTCCCAAACATAGCACCCTGGCCCCTACATAGTCCACTACTTTTAGCCAGAAGCCTTATGGGTAGCTGTCAAAAGTAGTTTACCATATATGGAATGGGGTTCTATTTGGGAGGTATCCTAGATGCCAACATTTACAGTGGTAATTTGCCGTCTCTGCCCTGCAGGACAGGGTAATAGAGAAGAGACATGATTTACTCTCAGCGTTTAGTTTGGAGGAGCATCTATTACGGAGATACACACACACACACACACACACACACACACACCAAACAAACACACGTAATGTATGCACACACACACACACACCCATTTATTACTTAGGCACGGCGAGTCGAACGGCAGAACACATTTCCTGTCTTAGTGTTGCGCTGCGGAGAAGCCGAGAAGGTGTCACTACGACATGAGTAGATTCGTTTACCTCTAAGAGCCTCGCTGGTTTCCTGCAGTATCTTAACAACAAAGTAGGTGGGAGAGAAATCTCTTCTGACAGCCACGTGGCTAGCAACAACACCTGGAGCAGTATCCTAGCAACAACACCTGGAGCAGTATCCTAGTTACAACACCTGGAGCAGTATCCTAGTAACAACACCTGGAGCAGTATCCCAGGTAACCACACCTTACAGTCAGCCAAACATCTCTTCTCACAGCCACATTGCTAGCAACAACACCTGGAGCAGTATCCTAGCAACAACACCTGTAGCAGTATCCTAGCAACAACACCCTGGATCAGTATCCTAGGTAACCACACCTTACAGTCAGCCAATCATCTATTCTGACAGCCACATGGCTAGCAACAACACCTGGAGCAGTATCCCAGGTAACCAGACCTTACAGTCAGCCAATCATCTCGTCTGACTTCTGCTATATACAGTAGAGAGGTTATAGAGATAGAGGCTATATACAGTAGAGGGGCTATATACAGTAGAGAGGTTATATACAGTAGAGAGGCTATATACAGTAGAGGGGTTATATACAGTAGAGAGGTTATATACAGTACAGAGGTTATATACAGTAGAGGGGCTATATACAGTAGAGAGGTTATATACAGTATAGAGGCTATATACAGTACAGGGACTATATACAGTAGAGGGGCTATATACAGTAGAGAGGCTATATACAGTAGAGAGGCTATATACAGTAGAGGAACTACATACAGTAGAGAGGCTATATACAGTAGAGAGGTTATATACAGTAGAGAGGTTATATACAGTAGAGAGGCTATATACAGTAGAGGGGCTACATACAGTAGAGAGGCTATATACAGTAGAGAGGCTACATACAGTAGAGAGGCTATATACAGTAGAGAGGTTATATACAGTAGAGAGGCTATATAGAGTAGAGAGGCTGTATACAGTAGAGAGGCTACATACAGTAGAGAGGCTATATACAGTAGAGAGGCTACATACAGTAGAGAGGCTATATACAGTAGAGAGGTTATATACAGTAGAGAGGCTATATACAGTAGAGAGGTTATATACAGTAGAGGCTATATACAGTAGAGAGGTTATATACAGTCGAGAGGCTATATACAGTAGAGAGGCTATATACAGTAGAGAGGTTATATACAGTAGAGAGGCTATATACAGTAGAGAGGTTATATACAGTAGAGGCTATATACAGTAGAGAGGTTATATACAGTCGAGAGGCTATATACAGTAGAGAGGTTATGTACATTAGAGAGGTCATATACAGTAGAGAGGTTATATACAGTAGAGAAGCTATATACAGTAGAGAGGTTATATACAGTAGAGAGGCTATATACAGTAGAGAGGCTACATACAGTAGAGAGGCTATATACAGTAGAGAGGTTATATACAGTAGAGAGGCTATATAGAGTAGAGAGGCTGTATACAGTAGAGAGGCTACATACAGTAGAGAGGCTATATACAGTAGAGAGGCTACATACAGTAGAGAGGCTATATACAGTAGAGAGGTTATATACAGTAGAGAGGCTATATACAGTAGAGAGGTTATATACAGTAGAGGCTATATACAGTAGAGAGGTTATATACAGTCGAGAGGCTATATACAGTAGAGAGGTTATGTACATTAGAGAGGTCATATACAGTAGAGAGGTTATATACAGTAGAGAAGCTATATACAGTAGAGAGGTTATATACAGTATAGAGGCTATATACAGTAGAGAGGTTATATACAGTAGAGAGGCTATATACAGTAGAGCGGCTACATACAGTAGAGAGGCTATATACAGTAGAGGGGCTACATACAGTAGAGAGGCTATATACAGTAGAGAGGCTATATACAGTAGAGAGGCTATATACAGTAGAGAAGCTATATACAGACATTGGTTAGTCAGGCTAATTGAGCTTGTATGTAAATGTAGGTATGGTTAAAGTGACTATGTACATATGATAAACAGAGAGTAGCAGTAGCGTAAAACAGGGATAGCACCTAAAGAACTCTCAAACCATGATCACACATCCTGGTAATCAGTCTGGCTCTGCGGCATTGTGAATGTTGACCTGTTTAAAGGTCTTACTCACGTCGGCTACGGAGAGCGTGACCACACAGTCGTCCGGAGCAGCCGATGCTCTCATGCATGCCTCAGTGTTGCTTGCCTCGAAGTGAGCATAGAAGTGATTTAGCTCGTCTGGTAGGCTCGTGTCACTGGGCAGCTCTCGGCTGTGCTTCCCTTTGTAGTCTGTAATAGTTTGCTAGGCCCTGCCACATCCGACGAGCATTGGAGACGGTGTAGTACGATTCGATCTTAGTCCTGTATTGATGCTTTGACTGTTTGATGGTTCGTCGGAGGTCATAGCGGGATTTCTTATAAGCTTCCAGGTTAGAGTCCCGCACCTTGAAAGCAGCGTCTCTACCCTTTAGCTCAGTGCGGATGTTGCCTGTAATCCATGGATTCTGGTTGGGGTATGTACGTACAGTCACTGAAGGGAACGACGTCCTCGATGCACTTATTGATAAAGCCAGTGACTGATGTGATGTATTCCTCAATGCCATCGGAAGAGTCCTGGAACATGTTCCAGTCTGTGATAGCAAAACAGTCCTGTAGTTTAGCATCGGCTTCATCTGACCACTTTTTTATAGACTGAGTCACTGGTACTTCCTGCTTTAATTTTTGCTTGTAAGAAGGAATCGGGAGGATAGATTTACCAAATGGAGAGCTTTGTATGTGTCCCTGTGTGTGGAGTACAGGTGATTTAGAATTGTTTTCCCTCTGGTTGCGCATTTAACATGTTGATAGAAATGAGGTAAACCTGATTGAAGTTTCCCTGCATTAAAATCTCCGGCCACTAGGAGCGCCGCCTCTGGGTGAGTGGTTTCCTGTTTGCTTATTTCCTTATACAGCTGACTGAGTGCGGTCTTAATGCATCCGTCTGTGGTGGTAAATCAACAGCCTCTAAAAGTATAGACGAAAAGTCTCTTGGCAAATAGTGTGGTCTACATCTAATCATGAGATACTTAAGAAGAGCAATAATCTATAGACTTCCTTTGATTTCGTGCACCAGCTGTTGTTTACAAATATGCACAGACCTTGTCTCACCGGAGTGTGCAAAAGAAAGTTGTTTTTTTTTACATTTTTGCAAATTTCTTAAATCTATAAAACAGAAATACCTTATTTATTTAAGAATGACATAAGTATGATACTCGAAATTGAGCTCAGGTGTATCCTGTTTCCGTTGATCATCCTTGAGATGTTTCTACAACTTGATTGGAGTCCACCTGTGGTAAATTCAATTGATTGGATATAATTTGGAAGGGCACACACCTGTCTATACAAGGTCCCACAGTTGACAGTGCATGTCAGAGCAAAAACCAAGCCATGAGGTTGAAGGAATTTTCCGTAGAGTTCTGAGACAGGATTGTGTAGAGGCACAGATCCGGGCAAGGGTACCAAAAAATATCCACTCCATCGAAGGTCTCCAAGAACACAGTGGCCTCCATCATTTTTAAATGGAAGAACTTTGGAACCAGTAAGACTCTTCCTAGAGCTGGCTGCCCGGCCAAACTGAGCAATCAGGGGAGAAGGGCCTCGGTCAGGGAGGTGACCAAGAACCCGATGGTCTTTCTGACAGAGCTCCAGAGTTTCTCTGCGAAGATGGGAGAACCTTCCAGAAGGACAACCATCTCTGCAGCACTCCATCAATCAGGCCTTTATGGTAGAGTGGCCCGACGGAAGCCACTCCTCAGTAAAAGGCACATGACAGCTCGCTTGGAGTTCGCCAAAAAGCACCTAAAGGACTCTGACCATAAGAAACAAGATTCTCTGGTCTGTGGCAGCATCATGCTGTGGAAACCTGGCACCATCCCTACGGTGAAGCATGGTGGTGGCAGCATCATGCTGTGGGGGACTGGGAGACTGGTCATGATGGAGGAAACCTGGCACCATCCCTACAGTGAAGGATGGTGGTGGCAGCATCATGCTGTGGGAGACTGGTCATGATGGAGGAAACCTGGCACCATCCCTACAGTGAAGGATGGTGGTGGCAGCATCATGCTGTGAGGGACTGGGTGACAAGTCATGATGGAGGAAACCTGGCACCATCCCTACAGTGAAGGACTGTGGTGGCAGCATCATGCTGTGGGGGACTGGGTGACTAGTCATGATGGAGGAAACCTGGCACCATCCCTACAGTGAAGGATGGTGGTGGCAGCATCATGCTGTGGAGGACTGGGAGACTAGTCAGGATGGAGGAAACCTGGCACCATCCCTACAGTGAAAGACTGTGGTGGCAGCATCATGCTGTGGGGGACTGGGTGACTAGTCATGATGGAGGAAACCTGGCACCATCCCTACAGTGAAGGATGGTGGTGGCAGCATCATGCTGTGGGGGACTGGGAGACTAGTCAGGATGGAGGAAACCTGGCACCATCCCTACAGTGAAGGATAGTGGTGGCAGCATCATGCTGTGGGAGACTGGGAGACTAGTCATGATGGAGGAAACCTGGCACCATCATGCTGTGGGGGACTGGGAGACTAGTCGTGATGGAGGAAACCTGGCACCATCCATAGGTGAAGCATGGTGGTGGCAGCATCATGCTATTGGGGACTGGGAGACTGGTCATGATGGAGGAAACCTGGCACCATCTCTAGGGTGAAGCATGGTGGTGGCAGCATCATGCTGAGGGGGACTAGGAGACTAGTCATGATGGAGGAATCATGCTGTGGGGATGTTTTTTCAGCGACAGGGACTGGGAGACTAGTCAGGATTCTAGCACACAGCCAAGACAATGCAGTAGTGGCTTCGGGACAAGTCTCTGAATGTCCTTGAGTGGCCCAGCCAATGCCCGGACATGAACCGGATCGAACATCTCTGCAGAAACCTGAAAATAGCCCTGCAGCGACGCTCTCCATCCAACCTGACAGAGCTTGAGAGGATCTGCAGAAACTAATGGGAGACCCTCCCCAAATACAGGTGTGCCAAGCTTGTAGCGTCATACCCAAAAAGTCTCAAGGCTGTTATCTCTGTCTGGTGCTTAAACAAAGTACTGAGTAAAGGGTCTAAATACTTATGTGAATGTGAGTTTCCGTTTTTTTTGTGTTTTTTTATTTTTATAAATGAGCAAAAATGTCTTCATCTGTTTTTGCTTTGTCATTATTATTTATTATTATTATTATTTATTATTATTGTCATTATTATTTATTATTGTTATTATTATTTATTATTGTTATTGTGTTGATGAGGGAAAACAACTATTTATAAATCATGTTTAGAATACAACAAAACTAAATGTGGAAAAAGTCATATAATGTAGATAATAATAATAGAGAACAGACACAGCAGAATAAATAACCATAGAACTGGGCAAAGGGAGAAAGAAAATAAAGATATCCATTTTTATAGTCTCTTCCAGACCGTCTCTTACCATTTACAGTGTTCGGAAAAATACTTAAACCCCTTCACCGAACAAGTGAAATGTCTGTAACCAGTTTTCACAGAGAAATAGGTTTTATGGACCCATCATATTCCAAATGGTTCTGATGTGAGAGAGAGAGAGAGAGAGAGAGAGAGACAGAGAAATAGGTTATATGGACCCATCATATTCCAAATGGTTCTGATGTGAGAGAGAGAGAGAGAGAGACAGAGAAATAGGTTATATGGACCCATCATATTCCAAATGGTTCTGATGTGAGAGAGAGAGAGAGAGAGAGAGAGAGAGAGACAGATAAA
>NC_092153.1:4794200-4804200 GCF_045791955.1 Oncorhynchus clarkii lewisi
ATAATGGGTTATATGGACCCATCATATTCCAAATGGTTCTGATGTGAGAGAGAGAGAGAGAGAGAGAGAGAGAGAGAGAGAGACAGAGACAGAGGGAGAGGGCGAGAGACAGAGAATAGGTTATATGGACCCATCATATTCCAAATGGTTCTGATGTGAGAGAGAGAGAGAGAGAGAGAGAGAGAGAGAGAGAGAGAGAGGGGGGGGGAGAGAGGGAGAGAGAGAGGGGGATAGAGAAAGGGGGGAGAGAGAGAGAGAGGGAGAGAGAGAGAGAGAGGGGAGAAGGGGAGAGAGAGACAGAGAGACAGAGACAGAGAGAGAGAGAAAGAGAGAGAGAGAGAGAGAGAGAGAGAGAGAGAGAGAGAGAGACAAAGACAGAGAGAGAGAGAGAGACAGAGAGACAGAGAAAGAGAGAGAGTTTGAGTTTTAAATACTCTTTATTGGGTCTGGGGGCCCACCACACAATAAATACTCATACAAAACCACAGTTACACATCAATTAAAAACACAACTCCAATTCCTCCTCCACAGTAACAAAACACAACAGCCTCTGAATACCCCATATACTCAAAAACAGATCAATATTGTTGACAAGTTTATAATAAGCAAACTCAACCCTTAGTCTCGCTGCCAACATTCCCTCCAGCATTCCCACCACATCCACAGACCCCTGTCCCCGAATGCTGTTCTTTCGGGTCTTCCATATCGCTAATTTTGCTGCCCCTAACACAAAATTAAGCAACACAACTACACCCTTTTGACTGAACCTGTACTTTGGCCCAAATATATACAGTTGGGAAGAGAAAACCTCTCCCAACGTTGAGAACCAATCAGTGATCAGATCAATCATCCCAACCAACCTGGGACACAGTAAAAACAGATGTGCCAGAGATTCATCTTCAGCACAGAATGGACACCCCTCCCCAACAGTAGGGTCCAGGTGTACCAGATGCATGTTGGTGGCTATAGCTCCATGTATTATCCTCCATTGGAGGTCAGCTGTCCTCTTATCAATAGGCAGTTTATACAATGATCGCCAACAGCCTTTTGGAGAAGCACCTGGACCAAGCACATCCGCCCACCTCGTCGATTTTACCCCTTCCAGGGAAGAGGCATGGGACACCTTCACACATGTTCTGTACATAGCCTTCTTTCCCACCTCGTTGAACTCCCCCAGCTCCGGGGTATCGAAGGAAAGCAGCATCCCCGCGTCCTCCTCAAATGCCCCCATCGCAGCACTAACAATCAGTGCAGGGAACACATAATCCAGACCCTCCTTCCACCGATCAGAATTGGAAATGTCAGTCACATACTGCAGATGAAGCACTGGCAAAGAGTCGCAGACCTCATCGACGACCTTCCTCAGTAGGCGAGATGATCGGATCCCCGCTCTTTCTCTCAGCTCCTCCAATCTGCTCCTGCTCCGCATCAGATGACCCAGCTTGGTACACCCCACGCCTAATAGGCATGAACGTAGGCTAGCTGAAACCAGAGCACGGGACTGGATGGCAGTGTTATGAAAAAGAGGCTCTTCAAAAAGCCACATCCCTGGTGGCGTGCCGGTCTTACGGGACTTGACAAAGACTCTCCAAGCCTGCATAACAGACTCATAAAATGGAGTCAGGCCAGTCAAATCACCCCCCTCCAGCTTTAAGAGGAAAATATGTTTGTCTAAGCCCAAACAGCCCGCTCTCCTCATCAATATGTAGGCTGTTTCGACCCAGCTAGAACAGTCTCTGTACAACAATCTCTGAACTGCTTGGAGCCGGAAAGCCGTGATCCTAGAGGAAATGTCCACCAGGCCTTGCCCACCCTCGTGCAGTGGCAGATACAGGGCTGCAGCTTTGATCCAGTGTTGTCCAGACCAGAAGAAATTGACAAGGGTCCTCTGAAGCTCTTGTATCAGACCCTTTGGTGGCTGTAAAATCATTAGTCTGTGCCACAGGGTAGAAGCAGCAAGATTATTAGCTACCAGGACCCGTCCCCTATAGGACAGCTGGGGCAACACCCATTTCCACCTTGACAGTCTGGCACACACTTTCTCCACTACACCCTCCCAGTTCTTTTTCTGAAAGACATCA
The DNA here is from genome assembly GCF_045791955.1 of Oncorhynchus clarkii lewisi. Classification (NCBI taxonomy): domain Eukaryota; kingdom Metazoa; phylum Chordata; class Actinopteri; order Salmoniformes; family Salmonidae; genus Oncorhynchus; species Oncorhynchus clarkii. The sequence continues at coordinate 4,796,282 of NC_092153.1, forward strand.
GAGCCTAGAAAAACTCCCAAAGTCTTCATTCCATCTCTGCCCCACTGAAGCCCCCCTGGTAACCGTGGAGCGGACCCCATCTGAAGCTGACCTGCCCACAGCGCTTCACTCTTTCCCCAATTGACTCTAGCTGAGGAGGCCCCCTCATACACCTTTAAAGTGTTTGAGAGAACCTTAACATCCTCACCCCCTGTAATAAAAACGATCACGTCATCTGCATACGCAGACAGTGCTATCGTGGGACCCTTCATTACACCTGGCACAGAGAAACCAGTAAGCTTCGCTCTTAAAAAACAAAGCATTGGTTCAATCGCCAGACTATATAACTGCCCTGAAATTGGGCATCCCTGCCTGATGCCCCTTTCGACAGGGATGGGGCAACTCAAACCACCACCAACCTTCACCATACACGAGGCTCCAGCATACAGTAAATTCACCCAAGACAGAAAAACATCCCCAAACCCAAAGGCTTTCATTGTTTTAAACAAGTACTGGTGGTCCACACGATCAAAAGCCTTCTCCTGATCCAACGAAAGTAAACCCACATTTACAGCAGACAGTTTACAAATGTCTAAAACATCTCTTATCAGAAACAAGTTGTCAACAATAGAGCGATCAGGTACACAGTAGGACTGGTCCTTGTGGATCAACAATCCCAGATAGTCTTTCAACCTGTTTGAGAGACATTTAGAAACAATTTTGTATTCTGCGCACAGCAAGGCAACAGGTCTCCAATTTTTTATGAGAGCCAAATCCCCCTTTTTTGGCAACAGTGAAAGCACCGCACGTTGACAGGATACAGGAAGAGAACCCTCATGAAAAGATTCACACACCACTTCATAAAAATCCTCCCCAATAGACCCCCAAAAGTGCTTGTAAAACTCAGATGGTAAACCATCGATGCCAGGGGCTCGGCCTGTTGAGAGCTGCATAACTGCTGTGGACAGCTCTTGCAGTGTAATATCAGCGTCCAATGCGACTCTCTGCTCAGGTCCCAATTGAGGAAGACCGTGTAACAACTGTTCAGTACATAAAGAGTCACAATCCTCTGCCTTATAAAGGGATGAGTAAAAATCCACGGCATGTTGACGCATTTCAATATCATTCGTGGTCACCTTCCCATCAGGGAGACGAAGGCAGACCATCTGTTTGCGTTGAAATTTCGACTGTCCTAGGTTGAAAAAAAAAGCGCTAGGAGCATCCATATCCTTGAGGGAAGCGAAACGAGACCTAATCAAGGCACCCTTCACTCTTTCATGCAGAAACGACCTCAGTTCATGTCTCTTGTCCTGTAAGTTCATGACTAGTCCAGGGTCGTTCTGAGTGAGCAGCTTCAATTCAGTAGATTTGATGTCCTGTTCAAGGGCCTTGATAGTCTCTTTAACCTCAATTTGAGACAGAGCAGTATACTGTTGACAAAAAACTCGTATTTGGGCCTTCCCAACCTCCCACCATTGTCTCAAGGACTCAAAATTCCCTTTTATACCCCTCCATTTTTCCCAAAACAACAAAAACCTGTCACAAAACATGACATCATGTAACAATTTAACATTAAAATACCAGTAAGGCGATGACCGTCGTGGACAGGACAAGTGAATATCAACAGTAACAATATGATGATCAGAGAAACCCACAGGAGTAATGGCACACTTTCCAACCCTACTACAGTAGTGATCAGATACATACAACCTGTCTAACCTTGCTGCACTGACACGACCTTCATTCATTTTTAGCCATGTGTACTGCCTAACTTTTGCATTCCTTACTCTCCACACATCAGAAAGCTCAAACTCAGTTAATAGGCCAGACAGGCAAGTGGCTGACCGCAGGTGAGGTTCTTCAGCGGTGCGATCAACAGTAAAATCCACTGTACAGTTCCAGTCACCCCCTAAAACCGTACACCCCTCTTGGTCACACTGTCTTAAGGTTTCCTTTATTTGATCAAATATAGCAATACGCTCTGCACCCTCATTCGGAGCATAAACATTCAAAAAAACAAACAGAAACCCCATAACATCCACCTTGACCAATAAAACCCGACCCTTGACAATCTCTGTTGTAGATACCACAGTCACCCCTAAGCCTGAGGAAAACAAGATGGCCACCCCAGCACTGAAATTAGTACCATGACTGAGTACATGCTGCCCCTCCCACCACATACCCCAGTCAACCTCATTTTCCTCATCACTATGTGTCTCCTGTAGGAAAACTACATTAAGCCTTTTCTGTTTTATTACTTCTAGTACCCAAGCCCTCTTAGTCCTGTCCCTTCCCCCATTAATATTGAGAGAACCTACCCTTAGTACCTCCATATAGAAAAGAGAAAAGAAAAGCAGAAGAAACCACAGAGAAACCAACGAGAAAAAAAACACCCTATGAAGCATGATCATCATCATTATTTTTCTTTCTTCTCTTAACCTGAACACGTTTCCCACCACCTTTTGCTGCTGCAACAGCAGTAATAAATTTCCTCAAGCGAAACCGCTTCTTCTCACTCAATTGGTCTAACCCCACCGTCTTCTGTAACATCACAGCTGACCTCACAAACTTATCAACATCAAAATAATCTGCCAATTTGACAGATTTCCCAAAAGTCTGATCCAGAAACTCATTTACCTCCTCTAGATCATAAACTGAGTCCTCACCAGCAGCTGTCATATCTAAAGAGATATCCATATCATTCTCCTGATCTTCAGCTGAGACCACAGACAACTGACTCCCCTCTACCACATCCCTTTCAACACTCCCCACTTGCACCTCATCACTCGTACCAGGCATCTCCTCCACTACCTGGGAGACTAGCCCCACCTGAACATCACTACTCATAGTAGTCATCTTCTCCACTAACTGGGAGCCTAGCTCCACATGAACCCCAGCACTCGTAGTGGGCATCTCCTCTACTGCCTTGGAGCTTAGCTCCACATGAAAACCCTCATGTACCTCATTACTCGTAGTGGGCATCTCTTCCACTACCTGGGAGCCTAGCTCTACATGAACCCCAGCACTTGTAGTGGGCATCTCCTCCACTACCTGGGAGCCTAGCTCCACATGAAACCCCTCCTGAACCTCATTACTCGTAGTGGGCATCTTCTCCACTACCTGGGAGCCTCGCTCCACATGAAACCCCTCCTGTACCTCGTTACTCACAATGGGCATATCCTCCACTACCTGGGAGCCTAGCTCCACATGAACCCCCTCCTTTACCCCAGCACTCATACTGGGCACCTGCTCACCAGTCTGAGGAACTGGCTCTTCAGATACATCCTTACCTTCTACAACAATACTTTTCCGTAGCATAACATTTCCCTCTAATACAAGTTGCAACCCCGTGCCCTCAACGGGGATAACTTGTTCCTCAGCACCAGGTGCTTGTGGCTGCTCTGCCGCTGTCGGCCCACCTCTCCCTACATCAGTGGGCCCAGGCGTTATGAGGACCACCTGCGCCCCTCCCTCGGCCTTCTCCCTTTTCGGGCAAGCATGTCGCTTATGACCAACATCCCCACACTCAAAACACCGTTGACTACCCGTACTAGCATAAGCCATATACAATCTATTGTCATACTTGACTTTAAACGATAACTCTAAAGTCTGCTCCGGTGAGTCCAAAAACATAAACACCTGTCGCCGAAATGACATTACCTGTTTCAACGCCGGGTGTTTGCAACCCAACGGAACAACCTTAATTGAACTGGCGAACTTCCCAAAGCGCAATAACTCGCGCTCCAACAGCTCATTTGGAATAAACGGTGGTACATTTGAAATCGTTACCCTTGTTGACGGAGAAAAAAGCGGCGTAACTTGAATAAACATTCCTTTAAGAATTACACCATGCTCAACCATCCGATCAACCAGACATTCTTCTTTAAGAAATACCACCACAGCTTTATTCATCCGGGATGCATAAGCAATATTCTCATAGCCTACCTTCTCTCCTACGGCGACCAGAAACTCCTCCACCGTGACAGTAGCTTCAGTAACACACCTAAAGCCGTGCCGAAGTGACAGGGACGGCATCCCCATTCGGGCTGCCATCCCCGCCAAAATCAGGGTAATTTCGATACGAAAAACAAAAAACTTAATTCTACCACAACAAAAAAAGTAAAAATAATAACCTTAATCATGCACAGAAGAAAACCAAGAAATAGCAAACCGAAAGAAAGTTGTGAATATCTAACTCTCCACAACACACGCACTCCTTCACTCAAACAATTCCCAGCATGCACCAATCACTCCCAGCATGCAGAGAGAGAGAGAGAGAGAGAGACAGAGAGAGAGAGAGAGGAAGAGAGAGAGAGAAAATATATATTTAGGCCATTAAGTTTCTTCACAGAGCAAGGCCACTTTATGGTAGTTAGGGAGATGGGGGATAAGGGGTGTGGGGGGGGGGGGGTGGAATCTGCTCAAAAGACTAAAGTGAAAAATAAGTGAAGTCATTTGTGCTGTGACACGTTGCACGCAGACTAATGAGAGACATCTAAAGGAACACGAGCACTGAGGACAAGACCATAAGGTAAACGGATGAGGAGTTAGAGCCTAGACAGACCACCTCTATCAACCCCTTTGATAGCATCTCAAATAAAGACTCACATATTGCTGTGGTCCCAAAAGGGCTCACTATCCCCTATTGGGCTCTGGTCAAAAGTAGTGCCCTACGTAGGGAATAGGTTGCCAATGGGGACGCATTATTAATTTGCATCCTGTTTTCTCATCTCTGTATCAGTCACTTTATTGGGCCCGTTTAGTATTTCAGCTCAAAGCTTAAAGTAATTTTTTTTTTTAACATAAAAATTAGGAATGTATGCACACAATATTTAAATTCATCGCATCGCAAATTCCACAAAGATACACGTTGAAAAGCTTTTTAAAAGGCTTTCCGTTGCCTTTGGTGTGTCTGTCTCCATCTGATCAGAAGTGTATCTGGCGTGCACAGTCAGGCAGAACAGAGACAATCGTTTGTTTTTCAGTGTTTTTGTCAGTTTGGACTGGGGTTAGGTAGCTTCCAGGGAGTTTGGACTGGAGGTAGGTAGCTTCCAGGGAGTCTGGACTGGGGGTAGGTAGCTTCCAGGGAGTCTGGACTGGGGGTAGGTAGCTTCCAGGGAGTCTGGACTGGGGGTAGGTAGCTTCCAGGGAGTCTGGACTGGAGGTAGGTAGCTTCCAGGGAGTCTGGACTGGGGGTAGGTAGCTTCCAGGGAGTCTGAACTGGGGGTAGGTAGCTTCCAGGGAGTCTGGACTGGAGGTAGGTAGCTTCCAGGGAGTCTGGACTGGAGGTAGGTAGCTTCTATGGAGTCTGGACTGGGGGTAGGTAGCTTCCAGGGAGTCTGGACTGGAGGTAGGTAGCTTCCAGGGAGTCTGGACTGGGGGTAGGTAGCTTCCAGGGAGTCTGGACTGGGGGTAGGTAGCTTCCAGGGAGTCTGGACTGGAGGTAGGTAGCTTCCAGGGAGTCTGGACTGGGGGTAGGTAGCTTCCAGGGAGTCTGGACTGGGGGTAGGTAGATTCCAGGGAGTCTGGACTGGAGGTAGGTAGCTTCCAGGGAGTCTGGACTGGAGGTAGGTAGCTTCCAGGGAGTCTGGACTGGGGGTAGGTAGCTTCCAGGGAGTCTGGACTGGGGGTAGGTAGCTTCCAGGGAGTCTGGACTGGGGGTAGGTAGCTTCCAGGGAGTCTGGACTGGAGGTAGGTAGCTTCCAGGGAGTCTGGACTGGGGGTAGGTAGCTTCCAGGGAGTCTGGACTGGGGGTAGGTAGCTTCCAGGGAGTCTGGACTGGAGGTAGGTAGCTTCCAGGGAGTCTGGACTGGGGGTAGGTAGCTTCCAGGGAGTCTGAACTGGGGGTAGGTAGCTTCCAGGGAGTCTGGACTGGAGGTAGGTAGCTTCCAGGGAGTCTGGACTGGAGGTAGGTAGCTTCTATGGAGTCTGGACTGGGGGTAGGTAGCTTCCAGGGAGTCTGGACTGGAGGTAGGTAGCTTCCAGGGAGTCTGGACTGGGGGTAGGTAGCTTCCAGGGAGTCTGGACTGGGGGTAGGTAGCTTCCAGGGAGTCTGGACTGGAGGTAGGTAGCTTCCAGGGAGTCTGGACTGGGGGTATGTAGCTTCCAGGGAGTCTGGACTGGGGGTAGGTAGCTTCCAGGGAGTCTGGACTGGAGGTAGGTAGCTTCCAGGGAGTCTGGACTGGAGGTAGGTAGCTTCCAGGGAGTCTGGACTGGGGGTAGGTAGCTTCCAGGGAGTCTGGACTGGGGGTAGGTAGCTTCCAGGGAGTCTGGACTGGGGGTTGGTAGCTTCCAGGGAGTCTGGACTGGAGGTAGGTAGCTTCCAGGGAGTCTGGACTGGAGGTAGGTAGTTTCCTGGGAGTCTGGACTGGGGGTAGGTAGCTTCCAGGGAGTCTGGACTGGGGGTAGGTAGCTTCCAGGGAGTCTGGACTGGGGGTAGGTAGCTTCCAGGGAGTCTGGACTGGAGGTAGGTAGCTTCCAGGGAGTCTGGACTGGGGGTAGGTAGCTTCCAGGGAGTCTGGACTGGGGGTAGGTAGCTTCCAGGGAGTCTGGACTGGAGGTAGGTAGCTTCCAGGGAGTCTGGACTGGGGGTAGGTAGCTTCCAGGGAGTCTGGACTGGGGGTAGGTAGCTTCCAGGGAGTCTGGACTGGAGGTAGGTAGCTTCCAGGGAGTCTGGACTGGAGGTAGGTAGCTTCTATGGAGTCTGGACTGGGGGTAGGTAGCTTCCAGGGAGTCTGGACTGGAGGTAGGTAGCTTCCAGGGAGTCTGGACTGGGGGTAGGTTGCTTCCAGGGAGTCTGGACTGGGGGTAGGTAGCTTCCAGGGAGTCTGGACTGGAGGTAGGTAGCTTCCAGGGAGTCTGGACTGGGGGTAGGTAGCTTCCAGGGAGTCTGGACTGGGGGTAGGTAGCTTCAAGGGAGTCTGGACTGGAGGTAGGTAGCTTCCAGGGAGTCTGGACTGGAGGTAGGTAGCTTCCAGGGAGTCTGGACTGGGGGAAGGTAGCTTCCAGGGAGTCTGTCCTGGGGGTAGGTAGCTTCCAGGGAGTCTGGACTGGGGGTAGGTAGCTTCCAGGGAGTCTGGACTGGGGGTAGGTAGCTTCCAGGGAGTCTGGACTGGAGGTAGGTAGCTTCCAGGGAGTCTGGACTGGGGGTAGGTAGCTTCCAGGGAGTCTGGACTGGGGGTAGGTAGCTTCAAGGGAGTCTGGACTGGAGGTAGGTAGCTTCCAGGGAGTCTGGACTGGAGGTAGGTAGCTTCCAGGGAGTCTGGACTGGGGGAAGGTAGCTTCCAGGGAGTCTGTCCTGGGGGTAGGTAGCTTCCAGGGAGTCTGGACTGGGTGAGGTAGCTTCCAGGGACTCTGGACTGGAGGTAGGTAGCTTCCAGGGAGTCTGGACTGGGGGTAGGTAGCTTCCAGGGAGTCTGGACTGGGGGTAGGTAGCTTCCAGGGAGTCTGGACTGGAGGTAGGTAGCTTCCAGGGAGTCTAGACTGGAGGTAGGTAGCTTCCAGGGAGTCTGGACTGGGGGTAGGTAGCTTCCAGGGAGTCTGGACTGGGGTAGGTAGCTTCCAGGGATTCTTGACTGGAGGTAGGTAGCTTCCAGGGAGTTTGGACTGTGGGTAGGTAGCTTCCAGGGAGTCTGGACTGGGGGTAGGTAGCTTCCAGGGAGTCTGGACTGGGGGTAGGTAGCTTCCAGGGAGTCAGGGAGGTATAGCCCAGCAGAGGATTCATCTCAAATCCCCCCCCCCCCCTCCCTCACATAACAAAATACTACCCTTTACTATAAAATACTACAGTACATACTGTATAATTCTGTAGTAAACTGTAGTATACTGTAGAATACTATAGTATACACTGTAGTGTTCCTGTAGTTCCTGTAGTGTTCCTCTGTAGTACTTACTACAGAACGGTGTAGTATACTGTAGAATACTATAGTAAGCAATGTCCG